>NC_080838.1:38739000-39047198 GCF_030435755.1 Ochotona princeps
AGTGCAATGATTTCCATGAAAAGGATTGATAGACATTCAATTAGGTGTATGCTTTTTAATATATTTGCTTAACAGTAATCATTTTTGTTAAATAACATACTTGGAAAGTTGGAGACTGATTCAATACGTTCATGCAATTTTAATTTCATATGGATTCAATGAGGGAAAATAAACTCTAAAAGAAGTTTCTAAATTTCAGAGTTTCTCTTACTGAAATGAAGGTTAAGCAAGCTTATGTTACTTATGGAGAAATTCCATCGTACTGATCTCGTAGTCATCCTGTCAGGATTCTGCATTTGAGAAGTATAATGAGCAATACTATATTTCAGTTAAATCTTCCATATGTTCTCTCTAATTGTCACATTTCCCTGGTTGATAGGAGGAACAGGTGCTGGTCAAACGGAAAAGGATAGAATACTTTCAAAATGTTGCAAATATTCTCCAAACCAGCCATTTTCCCAAGAGGTACAATTATTCCAACAAGAAAATATGAAGTTTCTTAATCCTGCCAAATTCTATTTTAGCCTATTTTATATCTGGTTCTTTGCCACAAACACAAACTGTTCTACGGTCAGTGTGTTAAAACAGTAACCCAAAAGCAGATTGTTTACATCTGTTTCAACTGAGGCTATATTCTGCAGTTTGTATTGTAGCTCCAATCTCTTTTTAAACTCATTGCTCACAGATTTGAAAATGCAAGTCCTTGCTATAACATGTATTATATATTTTAATATTTATGTAATGTTTTTATTATTTGTAAGTGCATTATTTTGATACAATACAGGTACTTTAAAATGATACCTGGAAGGAAATTATCAAGACTTAAAACCAAACCATGCTTCCAGTAATTCTCATTTTAACATTTTAAATATCAAATGCCTTCAACATTTCCCCAGACAGTTCTAGTTAAATTCGCTAAAAATATTTTTTAAGGTACATAGGTCAGGATCATTGTACAGGCAAACTTCCTTGATTATTTAATGAGAATATGTTCTTTATAAAATGTGGAATGCTATTTAAAATAATTGTAAATGAGACGAAGGGGAGACAAACACTTCAATACAATAATATTAGGGGATTTCAACACTCTACTTTCATCAACGAACAGATTTTTTTTTTTGCATTTCATTTTTCTAATTAATTACATTGCATTATGTGATACATTTTTTATGCACTGGGATTCCCCCTACCCCTCCCCACACCCTCGCCCCACGGCGGATTGCTCCCCCTTGTTGCTTTTCCATAGTTCAAATTCAGTTGACATTCTTTCATTGGAGGTATTTACCAAGCATAAAGTCCAGCATCTTATTGTCCTGGTAAGCTCAATGGATTCTTGGTGATACCATCTCTGGTCTGAAGGTAGAGCCGGCAGAGTATCATCCCACTCAATTAAAAGCCCCAACATAATATTTTCAACCATTTACAACATTGTGGCATTAATTAACATGGTATTCACTAACCAATATGTTAATAGGAAAATGCAGGTTCACAACCACAACCTGTGACTTCTTCATAGACATTTCAATTTTGGTTTACACTCAACCGTTTTCTATACACCTTAAAATGGCTTAGATGGATATTCAGCTGTCTCATGCCTATTTTAATTTTAGTATTTAGCAGTTTATAGCATTGAAGCACGTTTTCACTGAACCTGGCTGTTTTTCAGGTGGTCTAACTCTATAATTCTAACAGGATATATCAGGCGGAATATTTTTTTTTTTTAAAGATTTATTCATTTTATTACAGCCAGATATACACAGAGGAGGAGAGACAGAGAGGAAGATCTTCCGTCCGATGATTCACTCCCCAAGTGAGCCGCAACGGGCCGATGCGCGCCGATCCGAAGCCGGGAACCTGGAACCTCTTCCAGGTCTCCCACACTAGTGCAGTGTCCCAATGCATTGGGCCGTCCTCAACTGCTTTCCCAGGCCACAAGCAGGGAGCTGGATGGGAAGTGGAGCTGCCAGGATTAGAACCGGCGCCCATATGGGATCCCGGGGCGTTCAAGGCGAGGACTTTAGCCGCTAGGCCACGCCGCCGGGCCCAAGGCGGAATATTTTTAACAATAAAGATACAATGCTTGAAATTTTTTCCTTGTTAACATACTGAATTTGCATTTGCATGCCTTGTGACATTATTCAGTAATCAGAGTTTCTAATAACATGCTAATTGCATGTTTAGATTATATAAATGTAATTAAGGAATTCTGCAAGTGTGATAATCACAATACTTAATTTCCTTCCCCATAAATGACACACTATTTTAAAAATATATTCATTTTAAAATAGGTATAAATATATAAAATTTTGGTAATGTAAAATTGAAACACAATTTGATATATGTGTTAAGGAAGAAAAAAATTAAATATTCAGAAAAATATATTTTATCTTCCCCCTTCAGAGCTGAAGGCTGCATTAATAGTATTTCTCATTTCATGTCATAGTATCATCATATCACTATTTTTTGAAGTATAGATGTTTCCCATTTATTACTCCAATTTTCAACTTACTACTTTTGATGATCATTCTCATCTGCCTGACAATCTTATTCAAAATATTAATTTGTTTGAAAAGCAAATTGATCTAGAAGGGAGAGAGTGAGAGAAGTATAGCAGAGACAAAAATTGAGAGAGAGGATAAATCTCCTGTCTTCTGGTTTATATGTCAAATAGCTAGAACTGCCCAGATCTGAGCTAAGCTTAAGCCAGGAGCCAAGAACTTCCATTGGTTCTCCCACATGAGTATCAGGCACTCAAGTACTTGCATCACCGGGGAACTGGATCAGAAGCGAATCAGTGGAACGTGTACCAACCATATGATATGGGCTGCCCTTGGTACAAATGGACCTGCTCTGTCACAACGTCTACCTAGATAGCCATCCTTTCAAATAAATATTTCTACATCACATATTATAATTTAAAGTATGCATTTTAATTTTTTTATTTTTAAATGTTTAATATTTAAAAGCTTAGAGACAATATTAAGAGCACAATGAAATTCTACTCCTTCGTCCCTCTTTCTATTCCACATTTTTCTTTTAAATTTTTGATTGTGTTCAGGTTTTTTTTTTTAATTTCATTTATTTCTCAAAGATCAATCCTGGAAGTATCAGGTTCATTACTTCAACTTGCAGGTTAGTAATCCATAGTATTTGTACATCCCTTACATTTGCTCATCTTGATAGCTTCCAACTTCATTTTAATATGTTCAAGGTTACAACAGAATTTCATAATAATTGAAAGAAATTCATGGAAAACAATTAAAAGATGAGGTTTTCTTACCGAAAAAAATTTGAACTCCATGCACCTCTTTTGTAGCAGGCAGTTTCCAGGAACATTTTGAAAACCTCTGATATTATCATGAATGTATCCTAGAGGTTACTAAGCATGACAGGTTATGGCTACATAATTATGTAAGTAATAAACACACAGCTCCCCTGCTCCCAGTTATACTAGTGAGGTAATGTGATGAAATGCAAACACCACAGATACAGGAGTTCCATATTTTAGGAACCCACAAATGCACATTTTGTTTGCTTATGCAGGGCAAAAGCAGCAGTCAAGATTCCCTTAGTAATATGTCTCTATGGAAGAGCTAAGAGGAGTCTTTTTTGCTGTCTTATTCTCAGTCTTCATATATGGACATATTTATCCAGTGGGACTGGTTATATTATTGATTGATTGATTGGAGGGTTCCTTTCTGAAACAGAAACACCTGTTAAGAAAATCCAAATCTCAGCAGAAAGCTTTTTGCTATTCCCCATCCTTCGAATTAACAAGGATTGTATTTTGAAATGCTATTATTTTGTTTCTGGTGGGATATGCAGTGGTTTCCCATCACTTGGAGTGCAACAATTAAGCACACCAATAGGGAAACGCATAGCACTGCATCTATGTCTTTTGGTTTGGGAAACAGGAACACTTTGGGGAAGCAAACACATTAGTCCTCATAATCTATCAATTCCTGTGGCTCAAAGAAACAAGAATTTGAAAAAAAATACAAAAATCATTTATTTTTCCATGTTCAAGTAGTCATGTTTGCATTGATCTTTCTGAAACTTCTCTGGGGGCTATATGTTCAGAAAATGGATTACTGGACTGTAGATTTGCATTAATCACAGCACAAATCTGCAGGATTTTCTGTATCGTAACAGCCTTGGGAATCCTTGGCATTCATGAGTCTTTTACTGTTTACAAATCAAAGTATGAAGACGTTGACATTTTAATTTGTAACTTTTGTAAACAACGACTTTCAGTATCTACTTTTAAACTTATTAGTCTTTTTCATGTTTGTTATGTTATGTCTCTATTTCTTCTTTGGTTTATTTTTCCATTTGTTATTTTTCTGTTACCTTTGGCTACAGTATTTTTCAGTAAACAAAACCTCAAGTATGTATTTATAATGATTCTGTTTTTAATATAATTATGAATAAAATTATTCCTTATTAGCATCATCATATTTTGTATTCAGTTGACTATAGCTTTTTTTTCCCTTTCAATGAATAGAACACTAGTTCAGAGATAGTATGTGGATTTCTCCACTTACCAAGTAGGCTGATTAAAAAAATACTGTGTTGTGCTCGCTTCGGCAGCACATATACTAAAATTGGAACGATACAGAGAAGATTAGCATGGCCCCTGCGCAAGGATGACACGCAAATTCGTGAAGCGTTACATATTTTGGAATCACTGCTTAGGTAGCTCCATGGTGAACCCACAGTGCTTTGGGGCCGTGAATCAATCCTAAAGATTCCCAATGACAGTAAATCTTCCTCTAAAGAACTTGTAATTACTTAATAATGCTGAGCAATGAACACCAGTTTATTCAAAAGCTAAGACTCTGGGCATGCCCAGCAAGATATCCCCATTACCTGAGATGATGATAGATCAGCAGAGGGGTCACAGTGGGCGGGGCCATGACATTAACTAGCACTGGAGAATCATATCTCGGGATAGATTGTGTGTGTGGGGGGAGTGTGAGCCACATCCTGTGGAAACTCTAACGCCACTGGAAGGCTTAGGAGTGGGGATGATGATGGTCTAAGTTGGGTGATACCAAGGAGCTTACAATCAACCACATATGAAACAACCCTCAACAGTCTGGACAGGTCAGGGCAGTAGCACCCAAATGTCCATCCTGAATGGGGTATGCAGTGGGCTGGGCTGCAGCGTTCGCCAACTCATGCAAGGCCAAAAGGAAGGCCAGTCTGTGCCGGGCACTGGCCTAAAACCCAACGGCATGTGTGAGAATTTGGTCTGGGAGGGGATATAGGGGAGAAACTTGGGAAATTCTCCTGGTGAGCCATAGCTCCCACTGGTGAACATGAAGTCCAGACCTGGGGGTCGGGTAGGCTGGGCAAAGTAGCTCCGATTGCTCGTCAATGTATGGAAAGGTGAAGGATCGGGCGCCCCGCTCAGTACTGAACAAACCTTAGACCACAAGTTAAGTTAGAAACCAGGATGGACCACAAGACATGCCCTGCTAGGTTCTTGCACCAGTTGGTCTGTGTGAGCCAAGGATGATGGGACACAGTGTCTATGGCAGGGGTTGCGACAGGCGATGGACTGTGCTGAGCTGAGCCAGAGCAACCACTGGCACGCTTAACACTGGCTGGGAACAGGCCCAATTGGGGAGCGGAGGGGAGACCCTGGCTGGGAGGAGGTTCCCACCAAGGGGTGCACAAGCTGGAATGGGGCTGCATTCTGGTCGGGATACAATTATAGCCTCCCTTGGCACAAGTGTGGACTGGAACTTGGCGCACCGGGCCAGGTCAGACTGCAACACCTTCTGGTGTTCTGGAGGACCAGGGTAGATGTGGGACGGACTAAGCTAGGTCTCAACCCCAACTGAGCCATATATGAGCTATATGTGGGTAAGGATGAGCCGTGGTTGGGCTGAGACATCCAACAGCAGGAACCAGAATGGGTTGAAGGCCAGTTAAGAAAAACCACTGCTCCTGCTAGGACAGGAGGTGAACTGCATAGTGCTGGCCCATGGACCCACTGGTAAGCGCAAAAACCTGGCATCAGTACTTTACAATAGTATATTTGTTCACAAATAGTTGTAAGTGCATGGCTGTAGGCATAGATAATGGCAGAGAATCCAGCATCTTATTGTGAAGATATATTTAAGTTTCATTGGGAGTCCATCTTTGATATGTAAGTACAGATGCATACTATATCGTATCCTCACATCTGGATACGATAGTCTCCACTGCACAGTTAGTATAAGTTCCCTTAAATGAAAAGCCACAAAAATATCAGCAACAGGAAGAAAAATAGAAAGTTACACCATGAAGTTAAATAACATGCTTCTGAGTCACTAAAGTGTCACTGGAGAGATATTTTTAAATACGAAATTGTCTCTTTCACCTTGAGAAATATGAAATGGGTAGGTTATATTGTTTATTATCCTAGGAGCCATAAATGAATAATAAGACATCAGAATTATATGGAGTTGACAAATCGAGACTGAACCTTAACATTGCTTAACATATCATTGTATATAACCGTTGATTGGTCCTTTGAGATTAACTCTCACACAATGAAGAAATGCTTCCTTTAGTTCCTCTAGTGCTTGGAGGACTCATAAATAATGCATGCATATTTGCCACTTATCACCTGCATTTTAATCACTCCCCTCTATCTTGTCGTAATGAATTTATACACGTGCTATGTGATTTAATTATTAAAATTTCAGCAAATGACAAGCCAATAAATTTGCAAACTTTGTGAAAATTAAATGTTCAAAAAAGGAAAAAGAATATTTTCCTTTGCAGACATGGGCTCTATGTCATTTATAAAATCTTAAAAATAAATGCATTCAGTATTTTGTGTACCTATTTTATTTAAACCTCATTGGTTTATATGATAATACTTACAATGTATAACATTAAAAAAGCTCTTTTGTTTCCACTTGCAGGCTCTTTATTGATTTCACTCTTTCTCTAGAGCAATGGATCCCTCTGCTGCCAAGAAGGGGCCAGGTAGTGAACCCTGCTTCTCCAGTATCAACTCGTCTTCATATAAGAGATTCAATATATAACATTGTAAGTATATTTAAATAATTCACGTTTTGCATATTGATTGCAGGGTATCATTTTTATGTAAGTTCAATTACTTTCCTTAAAGTTATTTATCAGAAACTCCAAATGTGATTATTGTAAACTATCTTAACTAGCATGCAAGACGCTAAAATCGTGAACTCAGATAAGGGGAAGAATGTCCCAACTGGTTGTTTAACTGCTTTGCTCAACGCCCTCCCCAATATTCTCTTCATAAGCTTCTACTCGTTTCTTATAAAATGCATTTAAGCTATAAAACAAAACTAGAGCTGGGAAAGCTTCAGGATTGATATTCTGTTATCAGTTTTACCTCAAAACATTTAAAAGAATACACCCAAAGTAGGTACATGAATTAGAAGCAAAGATGAATGATTTGCTGATGTAATAACAATTAGGACTTGTATGGTCAAAATTAACATTTGGTTTCCTATGTTGACATTTGTCATATTTATTTTTCAAAACATTAAACATATTCCAATCTTTTTGATGAATAATACTTAGAATACAAAATAATTACTGTGACATTTTGAAAAAGGAGCTGCTGTAGCTTCACTTTCACAACGCCAGAGAGGAGCCAGGCTCTCTGCTGTAATTAATATTTCAGCATAAATTAAATACACCTAGACATAAATAATATATAGTATATATTGGATATTCAAGTTATTTTTGAAATTACTGTAGCAAAGTTCAACATAGTTAGAGATTATGACCTAAATAATACAGTAAGTCTCCCATGGAACTTCTTTTTAAAGTTGAGCCAACAAAGAGATTCTGATTATAGCAATAATCTAACAAGACTAAATCATTTTGAAAGTTTACCAAAGTCTCAAATATTAAAGAATTTTTCCGTGAAAAAAGTCCTCCATAACATTGATTTATCTACATTTTTTAAGGCACATACAGCCATGTATCTTCAAGGAATTTAGCCCTTGATAAATTTATCACAAGGAAGCCTTTCTAGTATTCAACCCATACAACAATGAAATGTTGTCTGCTGCGAGGATTTACAACTATAGTACGAGATTTATAGTCCATCCCTTTATTTATTATAGAAGTCTCCTGAATACTAAGAAAGCTTAATGGTGGATTGAATCGCTAAACACATTACAATTCAATTTGGTATTTTGCTTACAGTTAAAAAAGAAGTGATTAGCAGTAACATAATTTTATCTTATGCTTTAGGAATTATTTTTATTAGAATAAAATACATCTGAGATAGTTAAACATACCTTGACAGTGTGATAATAGATTTTAAGTGGCAAAATGTTAAATTTGTAACTGCTTAGGACTATTCTACTATAATAATATTGGGAAAATGGTGGGAAGGGAAAAAGTGGAAATGGAGGGGGAATCCTATATCCACAAAACTGTATCACAGAAAATAATAATAACAATACAAAACGTAAATAAAAGTCTGTATTAGCTTATTAATTAAACAAATACATTAAGTTTATTTAGGGAACATCTTGGAAAATTATACACTGTTGAACTGAAACACATATTTTAGTGTGTAGGGCTTAGTCTATATAATTTTCTTCAGTTATAATATGAACCAACTGTTGGACATCTTAACAGAAAAGAGGGCAAAGTAACTGAGTTAGGTCTCTTTAGGAATTCAGTTCACAACAGGCAGACACACAAAAAGCAATGAAGTGACAAATAGTAATTGCTAACATATTTTCCAAGAGAATTTTTCCTAACAAATAACAGCTAAAAAAAATAGTAGAATCCAGGAACAGGTATTGTCCTAGTGTTTGAGACAACAATGTTGTACAAGAGAAAATCTTTGTTCAATGTCCAGCTGTTTGCCGACACTAGTCTTCTATCAATGCAGAGCCTGGGAGAGAGTGGTAGTGACACTATCTAGTAATTCCAGTCTGTCACTCAAATTGGAGATTGAGCTGAGTTTCCACACCTGGCTTTAACCCTGCCCAACTCCAGCTACTGTGGGCATTTTGGTTGAGAAGGATCAGATGAGAATCAGTTTATAGCTTCACTCCTAACTTTAAAATAAATGAATACTTCAATTCACAAAATATAAGCAAGGTATAACCACACACATAGCAGAACATAAAATTATTTACTACTTACCCACATAAATTGAGTTATATAGAATAGAAAGGGGAGAGAATCATATGGTGGAATAGAGTAAGGACACGTTTAAACAGACGGAGAAATACGAGCCAGTGTGAAGCAGAGAGGGCACATTCCAACAAATAGGAGAGGACAGAACAATAGCAGAGAGGTACCTGGAGGCTGACACACCCAGGAAAGCAGCAGACACAATGGTGTGGTGCTTCATTGACTGATATTCCAGCGGCATTCAGTGAGTGGCTACCTGAATTGCAGCGGCAGCTGAAACTCCACCAGCAACAAGATGGGAAGGGATGTTCCCCAGGGGCTCAGAGGGTGAACCCAGACAAAGAACTGCTTATCCTGCAGGACTTTTTGATTTAACCAGCAGCATAGACAGAGCAGAAGGTCCCAAACAGACATATAGTAAGGGTGGATTTCACAACCCAGTCTGCCCCCTAGAGCTATACAGGGCACCGTTTTGCTTAAGAAGGCAAGGGCTATGGACAGCACTATGCATGCACTCAGCTGGGAGTGGACTCGTTTCTGGCTCAGTGAAGTAAAACCGCATGGCATCCTACAGCTTCCACACAAGAAAGGTCAGGGTAGCCCTCACACCTAATGGCCAGCAGATTAAGAGCTATAGTAGTGTCACATCAGGCACCATTTCGTACAGTGTGGCAAAGAATTTAAGATTCCATGGGATGACAGTGAACTGTGCATGAGCTGAACTCAGTGAGAACTCTCTGAGCTCAGTGCATTGCACTGGTCCCAAAGGAAAATAATACCTACTATGGCATCCAAGTAAAATAATAACAGAAGGCTAAATCATTGAACAACCCATTGCTCAAATGTCAGAATCAAATTACCACCCATTCATATTACCTTAATGTAAATGGCTTAAACTTATCAGTCAAACATCATAGATTAGTGGACTGGATTAAAAACCAAAATCCATCTATTTGTTGCTTACAGGAGACACATTTCAACAACAAAGATCAGCGGAAAATATATCTTATGGCTTTTGATTTTTTTTGTTAGTTTCATCTCTTCAAAACCCTTCTGATTAAATTCTTCAACGATTCATAGATCATAGAGAAGCATCATTTGCTTCAAGCAGCTTCTTGATTTTCATTTTAATTTATTCAGTGACATATTAGTCATTCAGTAGCATGCTACTTAACATTGTAGCTTTGTAAATTTCTATTTTTCTTTTAGGTGTTTATTTTTGTATTGTAATCTTTCATTTAAGGAGATGTATAGCTACTGTGTAATGGAGACTATCATATCCAGATGTGAAGATACAATGCAGTATGCATCTCTGTTTCCAGACAAAGATGCAGTCCCAATGAAACTGTTACTACATCTTGCCAATAGCATGCTGGACTCTCTGCCATTCTCCATGCCTGCAAAGATAGATATATGACTGTGTATGAAGAACTATATTATAGTAATGATATAGAGGAACTCAGTGAGGGGAGAGAGAGTTGGGGAGGGATAGAGGAAATCCCAGGACCTATGGAACTATATCATAAAATGATAATAATAAAAGAAGTAAAATTAAAAAAAAAATAGAAAGGGAAGATAATTATGATTTTTGTCAAAAATATATAGGCATTAATGCATATAAGAAATTGGGATGAAACAACAAATACACATGTTAAACAGTAGTTATAATCACATATATACATTATATTTTTATAACATTTTATGTTTTAGTAATAAAATAATACAAAACAATAGAATTGATAAATATATAAATAAAATTATATGTGAAATATATATAAGAATAAAGCATACATATACAACATATATGCTATTTGTAATATATGATTATGCATACCTATTAATATAAACATGATAGCATGTGATAATAAACATAGTAAAAATAGTAAAAATGGAAAATAGTTTTTTCTGGGAATGGACCTCTAATCTAGTACAAAACACCTTATTCCCAATTACAGTTTTTTTTTGTTTTTAAGATTTCTTTATTTTTCTTGGAATGGCAGATTTACAGAAAGAAGAAGAGACATGAAGGCTCTCCTCTCTGCTGGTTAAATCCCCAGATGGCTACCAAGGCCAGAGTTGGGCCTGTCTGAAGCCAAAGGTCAGGAGAGCAACTTCTAGGAATTTCATGAGGTCTCAGGGTCCTAAGGCCCTTAACCATCCTCCACTGCCCTCGTAGGTGAAGAGCAGGAACTGGATGGAAATTGGAGCATCCAGGGCACAAGCCAGCACTTACATGGGATCCCAGAGCTTACATGGGGATGACTAGCCAACTGAGACATCGCACCTGAAAGTGTTTCCAATTGTAAATAGAGCACTGACAATTGAAATTGCATTCTGTAACCTGGGAAATCTGAATACCTTGATAGTAATTTAATCCCAGGGTACCAACCCAAGTGGTTGTCAAGCAAAAGGGTGGACATACTATAATCAACAGAAAAAAAAAATGTGTAATAATGGCATTAGCTAGTTAAGCACAATGTTCATACAAGTTCAATAGATAGGGAGCCTACTAAATTCAGTCATTTGCAGCATCATGGTAAGGTTGTCTGGCAGAAACTCAGATGACCTGGTCTCTTCCCCAAATGCCAAGAATCAACGGAGTGACTGCAACCTGGTAGTCAACATCCTTTATGAATAACCATGAAATAGGTGGTATTAAAGTGTGAAGATGTTTATGATATATATTGTCTTTTCCAAGTTATGGCAAGATACATTTTTAAAATGAATTAATACATATTTTCATCCACTTACTTTATTGTTACAAAAAACAAATAAGCAATTAGCATTCATTACCAAATCTAAATCTTTGAAGAGAATACATATATACTCCATATACTTTATATATATATTTTTTTATTACAAAGTTAGATATACAGAGAGAAGGAGAGACAGAGAGGAAGATCTTCCGTCCAATGATTCACTCCCCAAGTAACCGCAATGGCCGGTGCTGCGCCGATCTGAAGCCAGGAACCTGGAACCTCTTCCGGTTCTCCCACGCGGGTGCAGGGTCCCAAAGCTCTGGACCGTCCTCGACTACCTTCCCAGGCCACAAGCAGGGAGCTGGATAGGAAGTGGAGCTGCCGGGATTAGAACCAGTGCCCATATGGGATCCCGGCACGTTCAAGGTGAGGACTTTAGCCACTAGGCCACGCCGCCAGGCCTGACTCCATATACTTTAAAGAAATAAACTGTGCCAGAAACAACTTCTTTGAGTGTGGCATTTCAGGTAGTATAAATGTCAAATAAACCTCAGTATCTGAGCATGAGTTCATCTAGTGTAAAGGGGAATGTTGAGCAGTTTCTTGGTTTATGTAATTTGCAGAGTTCCTTCTCTCAGTAAAAAAAAAACATAAAGGGACCAAGAAAATAGGAAACAGATGAAGAAACTACTAGTATAAAATACTAAATATCTTAAGCAAGATAAAAAGGAAACATAATACCATTGTATCAAAAATCTGTCTGGGGCCCAGCCAGCCTAGTTGCTAAAGTCCTCATCTTGGATGTTCCGGGATCCCGTAAGGGCCCTTGTTCTAGTCCAAGCGGCCCTGCTTCCCATCCAGCTCCTTGCCTGTGGCCTGGGAAAGCAGCTGAAGATGGCCCAAAGCCTTGGAATCCTGTACCCACATGGGAGACCTGAAGGAAGTTGCTGGTTCCTGACTTCAGATTGGTGCAGCACTGGCCGTTGCGGTCACTTGGGGAGTGAATCACTAGGCAGTGTATCTTCCTCTCTGTCTCTCCTCCATTCTATATTTCTGACTTTGCAATAAAAACAAATAAATCTTTTTTAAAAAGTTGTTCTTAATTTCTATCTGGAGGTTTTCATTTTAATAGCATTTTGTTTTGTTTTTGTCGATCATACAGCTTTCCAAAATTTAGAATCTGGACACATCTGCCACAGAAATCCTTAAAATCAAAACAGTCGCAAGTATCATAGTCCATTGTTGCACTGCCTTAAATACTACGATCTTGTGGCTTATCACACTCATTCAAATGTTGTGATATCAACACATTCATATTCATAAAATCGCAGATTCATGAGGGCTAATGTTGTGATGTAGCAAGTTAAGTCACCACCAAGGACAGCAGTGTCCAACATCAAGGTGCTAGGTGGAATCCAAGTTAATTAGATCCAGTTAGGCATTTCCTTTCCAATCCAGCCTCTGCTAGTGTGCCTTGGCAGACAACTGAAGATACAGAAAAGTCTTGGACTGCCGTCATCCATGTGGATGGCGAGAATGGATTTCCTCTTTCCTGGCATTAGTCTTGCCCAGAACCGATGTTGCGATGAGTTGAGGAGTGAGCCGACAGATAGATGAATGAATAAATAAACCAAAATTTTATCTCTCAAAGATGTATACTCATATCTTTCAGAATGTTATCTTTCAAAAATATATACTCATAATGTTTACGTATTTAGCAAATTTACATATGCTATTGTATTTCATGAATTGTTTTTCAAATTGCTTAATAGTTTCAAAGCTTGCTTATATGATTAAGAACTTCATACATAGGCTTGTAGCTTATTCAGTTTTATTGTTGCAAGCTGTTGTTTTTGTATGTACATAAGTAGCTGCAATAAATGGAGACATTGCTCTTCCCGTGTATTGATCTCTAATGGATGACTGCACACAAACAGCAACGCATTAGCCAAGAAACAGGTTGTTTTTCTGCATTACCTGTGAGGTGTCAGGGCAAGTAAAACAATGACAACAGTATTACTATATCAGCTGCAGGTGACAGCAGGAATAAGAAAGCTATTGATTTTATAACATCTTTAAAATCAGGAATAAATCATCACCTTCTGCAGCAAGAAGCACGTTTATTTATTTCAAGGATGGCATTTTATATGATTTATATGTCATGTATAAGACACGTTAAGCTTTCCACATTTGAGACTTAGGATACAGTTAAAGGCATCCATTTTTGAGATGATAATTAAGACTGACTAATTCTATTTAAAAAAGCAAACAAACATCATCACACGAGGTCTGAATTACATCATGAAATAAGGGCAGAGTGTTGCCCAAAGAACTGCCATGTCCAATTATTTCTATGACTGTGATGATTTCATGAAGTACGAAGTCTAAGACACCTCATGAATATAAACAACAATCCCCTAAAAGGCAGGTGGATATGGGCACTGAGGTCCAAAGACAGTACGGGAAAAAATTTCACATTTAATAAAGTGCAAATAGAAATTAAAAAGTTGAAGTGAAGCAAACAAGTTCAATATTACAAAAAGGATACATAAAATATATGCAAATGGAATTCTAAAAATGCACAAGAAGGAAAAAATGTCTAGAGAGTGCAAGGTTGTCGCAATGTAATATCTATGATTACTTTTGGAAATTGTGTGAAACTAAATATAAATGGAACAAATGTTAGAGTGTAAGGAAAAATATTTAGACCAATATTTTATTTAAATAGTTGCATTCTAAATGAAATTACATGCAGATGTGAAGAAACACCGCATGCTATGAAATATAAAAACTAAAGCTAAACTATTTACGGTTTTCAGTTCTCATCAGTTGTCAATAATTAAGGAAGACACAGATAAAGTTAGTATTTTCCTATGTTAAATTAAGAGATTTACAAATGTCATGGTTCTAACATTTTACTGATACTGTCATTTCTTGATATTTGTTAAATGTGGGCCCTTTTGAAGATCGTTGTCTTCTTTTGAAAAAAAAAAAGAATAAATAATGTTTTAGTGTTATGGTGAAAACTGGCAACAGACTTCTAATCCTGTAGTGATAATTAGGCATTTCAACAATTAGAAGATTACAAGACTATGATCGTAACTCTTGCATTTTCTCTTGGAAACTCATATTTTTTTCTCATATTGCTACCTAGATAAAAGTAAAAATAGTAGAAGCCAATATTGATAGAATTATTTTTTCTTAATTTTAGCAAATATTGACTGTGTTCTGGAAGTATAAACATTTATTAATAAAATCAAGAGCATAAGAAAAGCCTAGAATTCAATACGAGCATGGGGAAAATTTCGGACCTTCAAGTGAGCTTCCTTAAATGGAGTCGTGGGAGACTGTGTGTATCAAGCAATCAGAAATTTTCGGAGTTAGAGAAACCTAGAGAAAAATCTACTCTAATGCCTTATGTACGGTTGACAGGATTTTTGACAACCAGAAAATTAACAAGTCTGCCTTGACTCATACAGGAAAAAGAGGAAAATTGCCATTACCACATTCAGATTTTATTACTACAGGTCCAATATCTTTATGTATTTCCTCCAGTGATTAGAAAGTGAATATTTACTCATCTGTGTTTCATGGTTTCCTACTTGCTATTTCTTTATAAATGCTAACACTAACTTCTGTTCGGGAAGTGTGATTTTGAAAGAGAAATTTAAGGGCCCGGCGCAGTAGGCTAGCAATTAAAGTCCTTGCCTAACATATGCCGAGATCCCCTACGGGTGCCGGTTCTAATCCTGGAGGCTCCACTTCTTATCCAGTTCCCTGCCTATGGCCTGGGAAAGCAAGCAATGATGGCCAAAAACCTTGGGGCCCTGCACCCCTGTGGGAGACTCAGAAGAGGCTCTGGGCTCCTGGTTTAGGATGGCGAACCTCAGTCCATTGTGAACAGTCTCTCCTCTTCTCTGTATATCTGATTTTCTAATAAAATAGAATAAAATAAATTTTAAAAAAGAAATTTAAATACAATGTATATATTTTCAGAAAACCACATTTATTTTACTAGTATTCAATAACTGGATTACAATGAACACCTCTTGGTCTCTCTCCTGAACCTCAAGGCTTGCTAGCACCACTCGGTTATAGGAATTTAAATAACTGACATGTGGGGACAGGGTGAAATTTTGCCTTTTCAAGCAGATTTTTTTAAAGCAATGACATATTTTCTCATCAACACATCTAGGAGCTTCTATTTTTAAAATGCTTCACTTCTCACTTGTGGAGTGTTGAAATGGAACCTAATTTTTCCCCAAAGAGAACATTCTTTAGCAAAGACAGATTTTCTCATCTGCATTAAGAAACTGTCCCTCGTGAAATATTCTGTCTATTGAGACAAGCACAAGCTTTCTGTCTGTAAAACCTGACTATTTAAAAACCAGAACTTTTACTTTACCCTTGAATAATATTTTTGTTAAAAGCTTCCAAATTTTTGGAGTTATATTCCTTATTAAATCCAACCATTGTACTAAAAAACGATTCATACATCATAAAAATAAAATTTAAGAAAGATGGGAAATGCAGAAACAAGCCATTGAGATTCCAGATACAATTTTTCTTAGGAATATTTATTATTCTCATACCACCATGCTAGAAAATAAACACAGTAGCAATTTTGTGTGTGTGTGTGTGTGTGTGTGTGTAAGAATTATGTTAAGGGAGGTACTGATGAGATGACCCAGAGGGACTTGGGATCCTTCAGGTCTGACGAGCTGCATTTTGTTGACATGGATATGACTGCTGGTCAGGCGTAACCCCAGGTACTGAAGTCAGAGTCCTGGCTCTAAGACACCTTGAACGGCCTTCCAGCTACGGGTAATGAAATAAGCAATTCAATTCAGCACTACACCTTTCATTCTGTGTTGTGTGATGGAGCAAGAAGGGATGAGGGGTTTGTTTTAATGTCTAAAATGTGAATAGAAGTGGCTCAAGCATATCAAGGTATTGTGAACATTGACTCTATACTTGTGTGTGCTTGTTGAAACAAAGTAAAATATGTCTTTTTTTCCTTAACATACTGTTTAACTATAACAACGCCATGTGCCAAGGCATTGTAGTTTCGGTGAAATGGTTGAACAGATTTTGACCAAAGCAATGCTATGTAATTAGCCCTGCAACCGACATTTAGATGAAAGCTGCCCAAGTTGAGTCACTACACTCCTTGGGTCACTACCCCAATGACTGAAGACCTGCTTGGCTTGCAACTCCATGACTATATTCTGCCTGATTGTTTTGAAATTTAATTTCATCTGTTTGTGATCAAAGTAGTGAAGTGGTACAATACACCGTACCACAACAGGCAATGAGACAAGAAATCAAGGGTGGCCCAAGCACCCTCTTAACTCACCATAATAAGACACACAGCTACCTGTGTGACTTTATATAGATGATTATATACATTATTGCCTTGCTGCTTTCTGTTTTTTTCACTTGATATTGAACGATTTCTACTCTTGGAATGCTTTTTCAGTCAACCAGGTGAGAATAGGCACTAACACATAAATAAACCTGTTTCTCTGACAATAGCATGGGAAATAAAAAAGCAGATTATCAGAGATGCTATTAATCAGATGATTCAGCAACTGAACGATTTCTGAATGGAAAAAGTGTTTAGTGCTTACTGGTAAAATATAGCCATCTAATACAATGAATGAATTAAACAAATATTTAAAATATGAAGTATAAAGCTCAAACAGAAGGTGATGCCTTAAAAATCGTATCAATATATAAATGTCAAAAGTCTTGTGTATGTGAAAATGGGAATTTGTGAAACAGTCCCTGAAACGTAGAGAGGGTGGGGAGCACCAGTTGCCAAACAGCTTTTTTACATGCAGAAATAGTACAAATCATGCAAACTTCAGACAAATGGAAATTTAAAGTCAATCATAAACTAAAATATTCATGAGTATTCATAATTTAAAGCAACAATGTAAAAATTATATATTAAACATAGACAGGAAGGCCCAGGGTGATATAGGTTATTGGTTAAAGTCCTCACATTATATGTGCTTGGACCCCGTATGGGCGCCGGTACCTGTCCCAGTTTCTCTGTCTCCTTTAAAGCTCCCTGTTTGTGGCCTGGAAAAGCAGTCAATCATGGCCTAAAGCCTTGATACCCTGCACCCATTTGGGACACCCGAAAGAAGCTCCTGGCCATTGGGGCCAGAAGATCTTTCTCTGTATCTCCTTCTCTCTATATATCTGACTGTCAAATGAAAATAACTATTTTTTTAAAGGGCAAGAACAGAACTTACTTCATCAAAACCACTTATTTTTGTGCATACTCATTTAGATATTTTTTTTCTTTTATGTTTTAATGAAAGTTTCCCAAAATGTCTTATTTCCTTTATTATATTAGAATTATTCAAACTTTTTCTACTCTTTTGCTAATCTTTAAAGTTCATTTTTAATCTTTTTATTTCTAAAACATTACATTTTTCCAACTTTATTGTGGCAAATTGAGAGTGCACAATATGATATTTTGATATAGATACTCTGAAATGTTTATCGCAAGCTAATATAACACATATATCATGATGCAAGTTTTTATGTGTCTGTATGCAGTGAATACTTTTAGGACTCACAAGTGTTTTCAAAAATATCTGTACATCATATAAGATTATTAGTCAATGTAATTATGTTTTACATTAGTTCTACAGAATTTGTTAATCCTTAGCAACTGGTATAGTTGTATTATTCATTTAGTGTGTGTGTAACAGGGGGATCCTCAGGCATGACAAAATGAGTGGAATACGTACAGTTTCAAACAAACATGTGATTCCAAATGTTGAAACAAATGTCTCATTATTTTATAATTAACTGGCATAACAAAGCAGATCAATTGTTTTGAAATTTATTTATTTGAAAGCTGGAGTGGGAGAGAAAGGAAAAAGGAAAAAAAAAAAAGAGAGAGAGAGAAAAAGAGAGGGACAGAGAGGTCATCCAGGTGCTTGTCACTTCCCAAATATCAAAAACAGTCAGGGCTGCTCCAGAAAAATGCAACAATAAAGGACTCCATGTGGCTCGTTGGCATGGCGGGCAAAGTTGCATGTACTTGGGCAGCATTAGCAGGCATTTGAGTTGAAAGCAGAGGAACCAGGAGTTAATCTGACACCTGATTATGATGCCATATTACAATTTGGTGGGCAGTAAAACCAGAATATATATTATTATATTATTTCTATAGTTTTAAAAACTTATTTGATTCACAAAGAGAGAGTTGAAAGAGAAGAAGAGAAAGAGAGAGAGAGAGAAAGAGAGAGAGAGAGAGAGAGAGAGAATGAGAGAGAGAGTGAGTGAGCGAGCCGGGGATGGGCCATGCCAAAGTTAGAAGCCTCCATCTAGGGCTCCTCATGGATAGTAGCAGCCCAGGTACTTCTTCTTTCTTTTATTGCTTTCCCAATACAAATTAGCAGGGAACTATATCAGAGAGTAGAGTAGCTTGGATTTGAAGCAGCATTCATGTGAGATGTCCACACTGCAAGCGGCTGCTTACCCCAAAGTGTCATAACATTAGCATCATGCAGTCAACATTTTATACAAATTACGCCTCATTCTGAAGCTTTTGAACCCTTAGCCCATGAGTAATTGGGCATGTCAGTGTCTGTGCTTTCTGCTCTAACAGCTTCTAGGTATAACAGTTCATCACTTTAGTCCCATTGAGCGGAAGCTTCATCTAGGGAGACAGTAGAAGCATCACTGAGCGTGCTGCCCATCTGCTCCGGGATTGTATTGTGATCTTCACATGAGAACATTATTATGGAAAGAAGAAAGGTAATATTTTATATTATAAATACGAACAGGATGTAATTATTTTTTCATTCTTTAGGGTAAGTCCTGTTAATTATGGCCCATTTAAATTCCATAAGGGAGCTTAACTTTTACTTGATAGGTGTTCAAAGCTCAGCATTATTAAGGGATTGGAAGTTCTTCAAAGGAAGAGTTGCTGGTATTGGGAATCTTTAGGATTGACTCAGATCCCAGAAACAGTGGGGTCACTCTAGAGCTATCTCAGCAGCGATTCAGACGTCCAATACCCCAGAGCTCCCCGGCCGAGCGGCCAGCAGGCTCAGCATGGCGCCAAATGGCGCACTGGCCGCCCGGGCCCAGCCCGCCATGAGCCATGGGCACATGGCGGACTGGGTTCGGGATCCGAGCTAGACGTCCTCTCCCGCAGGCCTCGGCTCGCCTCTGGCAGCCGGAGGTGTAATCCTGCAGGCCCGAGGTTGCGCCCCTCCCCAATCCCGTTCACCACCCAATGAGGGTGGCGGGTGGGCCCCGGACATGCCCAGTCATGGAGGCCTCCTCCCTCGGCGTACTCACCCCAGAAGGAAGCAGGCCCCGCACCCAGGCATGTCCGGGCCCAGCCCGCCATGAGCCATGGGCACATGGCGGACTGGGTTCGGGATCCGAGCTAGACGTCCTCTCCCGCAGCCCTCGGCTGGCACCTAATGGTCCTTGGAGCAACCACGTGCAGGTGCGTGATTTACGGCTAGGAACGGTCCCAATCTGGGATGCCACAGCTGGGATGAGGTTCCCACCAAGGGGTGTATGTGCTGGAATGGGGGCTGCGTTCTATCTAGAAAACAGTTGCAGTCACCCGAGGCACTAGTGTGGGCTGGGATTGGATGCACCAGGCCGGTTCAGATCCCAGCACCATCTGGTGTTATGGAGAAACAGGGTAGATGTGGGACTGACTAGGCTGGGTCTCAATCCCCTTCTGAGCCATGTGTGAGCTGTATGTGGGTATGGACGAGCCATGGCTGGGCTGAAACATCCAACAACAAGAGTCAGAATGGGGTGAAAGCCAGCCAGGAAAAGCCACTGTTCCTGCTAGGACAGGAGGTGAACTGAGTAGGGTTGGCTCAAGAACCCCCTGGCAAGCGCAAAATCTGGCATTGGGAGGGGTTCTGATGGAGGAGCCTGGGCAACTCCTCTGGCAGGACACAGTCCCTGCAGGTAAGCGCGAGAAGCATGATTGGAAACAGCCCAGAATAGGCCATGGAAAGTTTCTCACTGGCATGCATTCAGCATGGGTCAGGAGCAGACCAGGCTGAATCAGTTCATGTCATCCTCTGGCAAATCCGATCACCAGAACAGAGTGTGGAATGGGCCGGGTTCGGTTGCGACAAAACCAGTACACATTATGGAACGCCAGGGCGTGGTTGCCTGTACTGGATATGAATGCAGCACCCATCCAGCACACGTGAGATCCAGGAAGGGAGGGGCGAAGCTGGCGGGGGGTTAAGGGGCTGGTCCCCTCGCTGGACAGCCACTCCCACTGGAGAGCGTGGGCTGGGATAGAGACAGACACGACTAAGCAAGGCTACAACACCTGTGCGCTGCATGTGGACTAGATCAGGGCCACAGCTTCAGCTGGCAGAAGCTGGCACTGGGGACTAATTCTGTCGAGTCAAATCACAGGACCACCTAAAGAGTGCATAAACCGGGACAGAGAGACCTGGGAGGGAAAAAGTGGGTTCCCCCTTCTTGGGTCACTATTCCCGTGGGAGGGCATGAAAACTAGGACGGGGGCTGGGATGGCTAGATAGAGAGGTACTCAACAATATCTGTGAGGGCTGGATGGTTGAGTTGGTTAGATAAAACTAAGCTTTAATACCCATTGACAAGTACCAGAGCCAAATGGGATGGGGGACAGATTGGTCTTCTGCTACACATACTGGCAAACCAGGATAGGGGGCGGTCTGGTGGGGGTTATTGTGGGTCGCCCCAACTAGGCTGCAGCTCCCACTGGTTGATGTAAGGGCCGAACCAGACTGGACTGCAACACCCATTGGTTCCAGTGCAACTCGGGACTGAAAACAGAACCAACCCAGCAATTGCAACCACCAGCTGATCAGGGTGATGGACTGTGCCGGGCCCTGTGCTTGCTAGAACACACAAGAAACTAATCTGGGAATACCTCAAAGTATCTTTGGAGATCTCCCCACTTGAACTGCTGGACTCAGAATTCTAACCAAGAAAAGACAGAAGACAGAATAGGACAATCATTCATCTCAGCTACATGTTGGCAGCGAAATATGGGACAAATGGAGACTTCATGATGGACCATATCAATCAGTGGACCACCTCATCGAGCGAAACTGGCAGTGACTCATAACTGGAGAACTATTAACTCCACTTGAGCACATATCTCAGAGCATGCCCCACATCCGGGACTTGGGGTGGGCGGGAAACCAGGTGGGGCTTCTCCCTCAATATCCCCCTTTACCTGAGATACATGATGGAAACAATATGGACATAATAGCATTGCCCACCTCCCTATCCCCCTGAACCTTTTTTTTTTTCTTTCTTTTTTCTTTTTCTTGTTTTTCCTTCAACTATAGTTAACTATGTAAAGATTGTCAACAACAATACAATAAAATGGATAAAAAAAAAAAATTCCATAAGGGAAATTTTTAACAACCATTGGCTGAAAAAGACATGCAAACCAGGAGGATATCTTCCAACCAAGTAAGCCAATTAGACAAGAAGTGCTTTTGAAGATGATGCAACTCTAACATGTATGGTAAAGAAAAATCAATGTGTGGCTTGCAGACTTTGACATCAGGATATTTACACACCTTAGAAACCTCACTGAAAGGTAAACTTTTTGACAGAAAGAGACCAGGTATACTTTCCCCACCATCTAGATATGAGTCTCAAAGGACCCAGGAAAAAAAATCAAGCAATCAGCTTCTACAATGGGTGATGATGCCATGTGCTAGTCTGACATACAAGATTTTTCTGTGCTGATGTAACTGATGTACATTTGAAGAAGTCCATGCATCTTACAGGAGCGTTTCTTTCAATTTATTTATTTTTAATTCTGTTGATGCTTCACTGGAACTATCTGCAATTAAACCAAATCAAACTACTCTTCTTGTTTTTGAAAAATTACTTGATTCATTTGAAAAACTGAGTGAGAGAGAGAGAGAGAGAGAGAGAGAGAGAGAGAGAGAAGAGGATATAGGCTGTTTTAATTGCCAATCAAATTGTTGCAACAATCAGTGCTGAGCCAGATCAAAGCAAAAGCCATCAGCTTCCTCTGGGTGTTTCACGTGAAAGCAGCGGCCCAAAAACATGGACTATCTTCTATTGCTTTCCCAGGTACATTAGCAAGAGCTAGCTCAGAACTGGTTCAACCTGGATAAGAACTAGTGCCCAGGCGGGATTCTGGAGCCACAGCCAGAAGCCTTACTTGCTATGACAAAATGCATGCATTTCAGTCTCCTTTTACAACCTGTGAAACTCCCAGGGGACAATTATCTCTACAGGGACACCTCTTGGTATTGTGGAAGTTTTTTTGTTTGTTTTGTTTTGTTTTCCTTTAATCTTTGCTTGAATTTCTCCGCTTTCTGTCAATACACTACTTCCACTTTATATATCATTACTTGTAATCCTCACTCTTCAGGGACACAACACATGAACCCAACATGGAATAAACAACCGTAATTCTACACTTATGAATCATTTCTTAGAGGCTCAACAAGATTTGTTGGAAGGATGAACAAATATAGGCTGCTTCTGCTTTTCCTGTTTCATTTTGATTTTGGGTTCTTGATCTGCACTGTGTAGTACACTGTCAATGAAAAAAACCTAACTTCCTCGCACAGAAGTAATTAGGTCTATGGCCATGCCACCCTGAATGTGCCCAATCTCGTCTAATCTCGGAAGAAGTAATTAGAATGATTAGCATGTCTGCTGGTTATAGAGAGGAAAGGTTTACTGAATCACGGAACCCATCTCAATATTCCTCTTCGTTTTTCCTCTGGAAATATTGATATTATTCTGCTTCAGTTTACTTTTGGAAATCTGCCCAACAGTGGGGAATCAAATAAGGTCTCGGAGTAATTGAAGATTTCTGGCTTGGAAAGTTATCAAATGTTATTAAAAATTTTATTGATCAAATGCAGACTGTGAAAATCTGTTACTATTTTAGATTAAAACCCTCAATTCTAGGAGCCAGCATTGTGGCATAACCCATAAAGACACTGCCTTTATAGCTGACATCCCATATAGGAAGCAGTTCACATCTTTACAGACCCATTTCCTGTATAAATTCCTACTGGTGGCCGGGGAAAAAAAGAGGAAGATGATCTATGTGTTTGGTCCCATCACCAACACAGGAGACCTGGAAAAAGTACCAAGCTTTGGTCTGGCCAAATCTTGGCCATAGAAGTCATTTTCAGAGTGAACCAGCAGAGAGATTATCTCTCTGACTTTCCCTATATTCCCCTCTCTCTGTAACTCCATCTTTCAAATAAATAAATAGATCTTTAAAACAAAAATGTGTTCCCCTCGCTGTGTCTTCAACATAGCTTTCCTCACTCTGTCTCAAATATTGAAAGGGGTGGGATGCCTTAGTCTATATCTGGACAGATAGGTTTATCCACCTAAGCTAATAAGGCAGAGGAATTCATTAACTTTAAACAAAATGATATTTTCTGCATCCTCCAAAACTTTTATTTTGGTGATGATTTTGCTTTCTTCAGATATTGACAATAGGATTATCTGATCAGCTAATGCTTGGGAAAGCTTAGTTTTAAAGAATGCATAATGCTTAGTTTTAAAGAATGTCTATTATTAATCTTTTGATTACCATAACTGATTAGATATGTCCAAATCTTGATGAAACTACTCAGGTTAAGAGCATTACTACAGCTTTAGCATGGACCATGTGGCTCGAATCTCTGATTACTTTTTTTTTAGGTTTAGAGTTTTAAAATGAGGCTTTGAGTTGAATCCCTTAAACTCACAAAGATCCTCAATTAGGAGAGAAAATAATTACTTAAGTAATTTTAGATGATGTGAAATGTATTAGGAGTTTATAAAATGAAGTCAAATTTATGTTATGCCTACATAAAAACCTGTATATGTTTATATAGTAGGGAAGCACACTTTTTTGTGTGTTTTTTCCCTTCTGTTTGAGTCTTATGATACAATTGTGTAAGCTCTGTGATTTCTCTTACTCCATCCCCAAATTCTTCCCCCTGACAGACACTAATTTCTTCCATACTTTTGCAATAAGAAGTACTTCAGAAGCAGTCGATTCCATCATTCTGCTATTTAAATGCATCCTGGCATTGCAAGTACAAACAAGTGCAGACAGTGCAGCATTCTACCGTTCAGATATATCCAACTGTTTCATTGGGACTCCATCTTTGATTTGCAGGCCTAGATGTGTGCTGCATTGTTTCTTTGCATCTGGATATGATAGTTTCTATTACACAGTTTCTACAGATTGCCTTAAATGAAAAGCCATAGAACAATGTCAATAATAGGGATAAAATTAACAAAAATTACAACACAATGAAGTTAAATAACATGTTACTGAATAACTAAGGTGTTCCTGTAGAAATGAAAAAAAAAAAAACCCTTTCTTAGACTTACTGTGTGATCTATGAGTCAGTGAAGAATTTAAAGGAAAAGACACTATTTTGAATATATGAAAAGAAAAACAAAAAGATCAGAACCCATGCAATAAAAACTACACTGAATGTCTATTTCTCTTATGATTTGCATGATCATTGCTTTATATCAGAGGAAATATATGATATTTGTCCTTTTGGGGTTGGCTTATTTCACTGAGCATAAGTCTCTAGTTGGGACCATTTGGTTGCAAATGATAGAATTTCATCCTTTTTAATGGCTGAGTAATATTCAATGGAGTTGATATACCATGGTTTCTTTATCCACTCCTTTTTGGATGGACATCTGAGATGTTCCATGTCTTTGCTATAATAGATTTTGCTGCAGTAAATATAAGACTAAAGATCCTATATGAGATTTCTCATATGCAGATTTCCTTTCATTTGGATACATTCCTAGGAGCTGGATAGTTGGGCCATATGGCAGGTTCATTGTCAGTTCTCTAAGCACTTAGCATACTGATTTCCATAGTGCAGTTGTACTAGCCTACATTCCAGCCAACAGGGAAGGAGGGTGGCTTTCTCCCATATTCACACTAGCAGGTGCTGTTAATAGAGCTCTAAACGTAAACCCATCTCAGTGGAATTAGATGGAACCTCAATGTGGTTTCATTTGTACTTCCCTTATGGCTAGGGAGCCTGAGCATTTTTTTAAATGTCTATTAGCCATTCGAATTTGTCTTTTTTTGAAAAATGTCTGTCCACTTCCTTCATTGGTTTCTTCACAGGGTTGTTGTTGTCACTGGGTGTCTGAAGGTCTTCACAAACTCTGGATTTTAATCGCCTATCAGTTGTGTAATGAGAAGCACACTTTAGATATATAAGCATCTGCTCACTTGAGACAATGAGCATGTCTTCAGCAGTTATGCTTGCCAAGGTGTTGAGGAAAGAAAGGGTTGCAGAAAGGCAGGTCAACGTTAGGTGTCAGAAGGGCGACTTCTCCTATTTGGTTAAACATTCTTGCCTATGAACACTAGATAGTACATTACCCACAATCCACATACTCAGTTGAGGCAATCAAAGACAGATGATGTAGCACAGGTACAAGTGCATAATCTTGATCTCTTCCTTCTGTGAGCTTCAGGATGTTTTGCTCCCATAGTCCAGGAGTGTGAGGCTTGAGTGAGCAAAGATAGAAGATTAGGGAAGTCTTTGGAGTCTTGTTCTCTTATTTCAGGTGGGTAAAACCTGAGGGCAATCCTTTAGAAATCTGCCTAGAATAACAGAAAAGCATTGTGAAACATAAACCTATTTTCAAACTCTGTGAGAGCCAGGCCACTTTCATTTTGTTATCAGTTTCAGATATTATAAGAATGTTTCAAAAACTGGCTATTTGGCCTAAATTATTCATTTAAGTAATCTGCAGGCATGAAAATTAACACACTCACACACACACGCACGCACATTGATTTTGAAGAAGTTGGAGATAAGTGGCATTTATTTATTTATTTTATTTTCTTGAGTCTTGAGTCTTTTTTTTTTTTTTTACTTTTTCATTTCACCTGGACTTGTTTAAAAGGTTTATAGTAAATATGTGACGTGCCTCTTGGGAGTCATCACTTTAGCCTTTAACAACTGTGAAAGAAAAACGATAGAGAAAACAATTGCAGCTCTGGTAGCACATTTATAAACACCAATCTCACAATGCACTGGAGTCCCCCACGTGTCCTGTCTGTGGTCAGGTAGAACATCACAGACAGGAATATTCATTTTCTCATCAACAAAGAAAAAATTCAGGGACCCTGTTCTGTTTGCAATGGGGATCCTTGCAGCATTGCCTGCCCCAGAAACAAGCTCTCTGGGCTCAGGATCCTTTCTTAGATGATCCAATAGGACTGATGGTGCCCAAAGTTTCCCCTACAGGCTCCCACCATGCAATCAGCAGCACTCAGAGCTCCAGGTGGTCTGAAATAAGGAAATGAAATTGCATTTTCTGTTCTCTCATATTTCCCTTTGTCTCCCTGTGACAATCATCTCAGGAAATCCTTTAGTTAAATGTTTGACCTAGCCCCTAAGATATAACTTGAATAATTTTTGTTTATACATGCCTTCCTGATCACACTGTCATGATGCTATCTCTTAAGCCAGATGAGAACGAGTACCATAACTCCACACCCATCTTAACACCTGGCTCTAATTTAGACAGATGGTATCACAGAGATTTGGGCAATGCAGGGAAAAAATGGCTGAGCAATAACTGCCCAGACACTGAATTTATCACAAGGATCCCTCTCCTTAACCTGGTCAAAAGTAATATCCTTTGAAACCAGAGACACAACAAAAGTAGAAAGCCAAAAATGACAAGTTAATGTAAGACTTTTATAGCCATGCAAAATCTCCTGTACCACTCCTATGTTTAGGGCCAAATAAAGGAAAAGAACCTGACTCAGCACAGGGAAATAAATAGAAAATGTAGCTTAATAGAGGTTGAAGAAAGGGGGGAAAAAAACAATGAATGACCTAGTTGTGTTGAAAGCTGTTGAAAAACCTAGTTAAACGATAGATTCATGTGTAGTTTCCATGAACACATTTTAAATGGATAAAATGAACCCCAAAAATGTGACGGTGCAGAATTCAAAGAGCTTTGATCTTGACAGAAATGTAGTTTTAAATCCCCACTGCTTCTTTAGTTTGTCTCAGACAAATCGCCTAGTTTTCAAATGTCAGTTTATCATGTTCATCCTGATCTAGGTGCTGATTTCCAGAATTTGTAGCTATGACAAGAATTGAAAAGGTGAGCAAGGATTAAAAAGGCAAATTTTACAGAGATTCCACATATGCCCACCTCGTTTGCAATAATCATGTGACTATTTGGAAAGAAAGCAGTTTCCTTCCTGCAAATGAGACCTCAATCAAATATTGTTAGAAATCAATCTATTATTATCTGCAAATCCCTTATCCATATGAAGTGGCAGTTTCAGACTTGAAGGGACACCGAAAGGGGAACAATGAAATATTTGCGGATAATTAAGTGGCAGATTTGGCAGCTATAGCAGCAGCTGTGGAAACTCCTTTGCTTGAATATGTGGATCCCCCTTAAAAAATAAAACATGTGAGAAACCATGCCACATAAAGAGTACTGATAGGCAGTTTGCAGGGACAAAAAATCGCCAATCCAGTGATGGCTCCAATCTGAAGGCAGAAGGATCCGTCTTAATTCCTCCTACTAGTAAGTATTTTCCATCAAGCATTCCACTTAGGCAAAGATAAACATTTTCAGGGTGCTCAGAAATTATTTACAGAAAAGGACCTTCTCAACGATCATCCAACATGATATGGCGTCCTGTGAATTTTATTTTAGGAACAGCCACGAAGATCTAATACTCCTTTTCCTGTAGTACAAAGAAAAAGGAAGTTATGCAGGGGGAGAATTGACAAACACACATTACTCACCAGCCTAAACAAGAAATTTCTAGTATGTTTTAGTAAAGGTATAAAGCTTCACTTATTGAGTGAAGCCTTTCCATGTAGCATTGAAAAGATTATAGAATTAACGAAAGCACTTACTTCTGAATTAATCATTCAGTATGGACTTCCCTAGGATCTAAAAAGTGACAATGGCTCCTCCTTTACAGTGACTATCAAATAGGAAGTTTCTAAGGTGTATGGTGTACAATTTTAACTCCATTGTATTTGGAGGCCTCAATTGTCAGGCTAGGCAGAGAAGACAAATGGCATCCTGAAAATACAACTTAAGAAGTTTTTTCAGGAATCAGACCTTGATCTCTGTCTCGCCTATAGCCTTAGTGAGCAACAGAACTGTCCCCTCAAAGTTAGATTTGAGACACATTTGAATAACGTTTCTTCTTTCTTTCAATAAACCACTTCCGCTTTGCATCTTCTTTGTCCATGTTCCTCATTCCTTCTAGATACAAGATGTGAATTCATGTTAGAAAAATAAGTGTGATCATCAACGAAACAGAGTTGCACCCCCAGAAGTGAGCCCACACACTTATAGCTAACTCATCATACATAAGAGAGCTGAAAACAATGCAAGATAAAACCCTGTCTCTTTAACAAATGTAATTGGGACAATTGGATAGTGCCCCATCGAACTAAGATGCAAGACCCACACCTTTCACCTTCTACAAAATTCAGCTTTAACTGGATGAAGGACCTGAAACTGTACCCAGAAACCATCAAGCTAGTAGAGAATACATCAAAATAGAGCAATGGGGAATGATTACCTGAAAAGGACACCAAAAGCACAGGTAGTCAAAGTCAAAATAAACAAATGTGACTACATCAAACTAAGATGCTTCCGCATCGCAAAGGAAATGTTCAGCAAAGCAAAGAAGCAAACAAAAGAATGGGGAAAAAATAAACAAACATTTGCACATTACACATTGGATCGGGGACTAATATCCAGGATTTGCAAGATCATCAGAAAGTCAATGACAGCAAAACTAACAACCCCGTGAAGAAATGGCAAAGGGAATGAATAGACGTTTTTCTAAAGAACAAATTCAAATGGCTAATAGACATATGAAAAAAAGGCTCAGGCTCCCTAGCCATAACGAACCACACTGAGGTTCCACCTAAATCCAGTGAACTGGAATTGCTTTTAGAACTCTACACTTCTACAAAATAATTTATTTCCCCTTAAATTCTTCATTGACTTATAAAGCATACAGTAGCATCGTTTTCTTTAAGAAAGTTTTTGTTTTCTTTTTCATTTTTACAGTGATACACTCGTTATTCAGTAGTAAGTTATTTAACTTCATGGTGTTGTAAAATTTTAAACTTTATTCCAGTTCTTGATTTGTTTTATGGCTTTTCACTTAAGGGAATCCATAATAACTGTGTAATGGACACTATCATATCCAGATGTGAAGATAAAATGCAGTACACATCCCTACTTCCAAATGAACAATGGAATTCCAATGAAACTTTGGATATATCACAAAAATAGGATCCTGGACTTTCTGCCACTCTCCACACCTGTAATGTCAAGATACAGTTAAATAGCAGAATGATAAAATTAGGACTGCTTAAAAAGCACTATACTACTATAATAATATAGGAGAAATCAGTGGAAGGGCGAGAAAATTGGGGAGGGTAAGGGAAATCCCAGTTCCTGTGAAATTTTATCCTACAAACAAATAAATAAATAAATAAGAATTTCAGGGGAGAGTTAAGTTGGCCGAATATGGAGGGTTGGTGTAGGGCAGAGTGCAGAGAGAAAGGGACAGCACTGGGCAGAGGAGAGAGCAAGAAGTGTAGAACTGCAGGGAAAGGTGTCCCAAGCTCCCTATGCAAGTCAGTATGGAGAACACGTAGGCAATTAGACAGTCACCTACCATACGAACCAGCAATACCACTTCTAGGAATAAATCTGAAAGATTTGTTATATGACAAAGCAACATGCACCCTAATGTTTATTGCAGCACAATCAACAATCGCAAGAACTTGGAAACAATCTAAATGCCCATCAACAGAGGAGTGGATAAAGAAACTGTGGTTCATCTATACTATGGAATACTATCCAGCGATTTAAAAAAAAAACTGAAATGCATTACTTTGTGGCCAAATGGGCCAAACTAGAGACAATAATGCAAGGGAAATGAGCCAATCCTGAAAGGTTAAATATCATATCATATAATATGATGTCAAATCTAGAGATATCATATGTGAATCTTACTCTGTGTTAATATTACTTCATAATTACTTCTACCTAATGTAGGAAGAAAATGTGATGTAATTCATTAGTTAACCATCCACAAGAGGTGGATTGTTTATAACCACCTGTGATTGTCAGTGTCCACATATAACTATTATTGGTATGGCTCATAAACAACGAAGGCCTAATCCTCACTGTACCTGTATTAGGGCCCCAGGATACAATAATTAACCTTCAACTAAGAGTCATTCTTTAACATGGCTGGGAGATACTCCAGTGGAAGCATAATGGACTTGGGAAAATTCACGATGGACACACGTGATTCTAGAGATGAGAAAAGAGGGTAGAATTTGGGGAGGGGGAGGGCAGGACCCACCATCACCTAAATTGTATCAAAAAACAATAAAAATTGCAAAAAGAAATAAATTTCAAAAACCCTATTACACACAGAAAATAGTTGTACAACGTAATTATATATGCAGACATATTCTACCATAATTAACATATGTGCACATACCTAAATAGAGAAAAAAAAAACAATAGAAATGTGTGTCTTGATCCTGGCACTGAGACATTTTGCATAAAGCCACAGGCCATGATCCTGACATCCACTGTGGACATTAGTCTCTGTCTTGCATGCTTCTCTTCTGGTTGAGATAACCACTAATGACCTTTTAAAATCAGCAGAAAACGATGCATGTGTTCAGACCCTAATGAAACTCCTGTCTCCTTGTTTAAACTTGGCTCACACATTAAGAAAATAGCTTTCAGGTCATGAGTGAAACAGTAGATGGAAAAATAGATATCTCTCTCTCTCTCTCTCTCTCTCTCTTTCTCTCTCCTTCATTCTCTGTAACTCTGACATTATATTAAGAAAATCAATCTTTTACAAAAAAATCAATCTTCTATAAAATGGAATTTAATGTAGGGACATGTAGCTTATACTGAATTATATTCTCGTTTTCAGTGTTACATACTCAAGTTTCGTTTAAATTCATTGTTATTCCTAACCTGATGTGCACATTTCAGTTTTTACATGGCACATTTACTCAGGGTCTCAGATGGCTACTGCATCCAACATGTATCCAGCAGTTTTTAATTTCAGCCATTACGGGTTTATGTTTTTGTTGAAAAATATCAGACTGACACCACATTTTTTTCAGAATTTGTTTGTATTACCAAGCCTGGAACAATATGTTTAATTTTTTTTAATAACAGTAAACTCACATTTAATTGTCATTGGTATCCCAATCAGAGAATATTAGTAAGTAAAATATGAGACATTTTCTTTGGAGAAAGATTGTATATGATAAAATTCAGAAGGACCGCATTCATTTGACTTTCAGATATATTCTTAATGGTGTTTGGAAATGTTTTAATCCCATTGTTATTTTAGATGTCATATGTTGCCATAATCGTATAAAAGCAGCACATAATAATAATATTGATTTTTTTTGAAAATTAATTTCAAGACACAGATGCATAGAAAAACATCCCAAAAGGTGGCCTGTGTAAAATCCCTTCCTGTTTGAGTAAAGAAATCATAGCTCCTCAGGGTGTCTACTAAGATTTGTTGCAGCTGAATACCGATTCAACTCCTCCCTCTACCCAATCTTATTTCTTTTTCTTCCCATCACTCAAAATTTAATCCTTAGACTCTCCTATATGCTTTCTGCTGTAATGTTCTGTCACAGAGTCAATTTTCCAGGAACCCATCAAAGAACAAGAGGTCTAATGCTTATATTATGTGCTTTCAAAAGCTTAATTGCTAAGTGAAAAATTGCCTGCAAAAATGGAACAGTTTAATGACAAATTATTGATGATCATAATTGTAAAACTGCCAACATTTTTTTCTTACAGTAATGTGGAACATGTTTTATTTTGCAATGTTCCTTGTTAAGATTTTATTTGCAAAACCAAGAAAATCCAATACATTTCAAACAACTGTATAAATTATAGGTAGCATAGCTAAATTATTAATTTCCAAAAAGTGTTAAAATGCAAGACACTTTGGAGGAAAGAAGGGGTGCTAAATAAATCAATGCTGATTTTAATAAACTAGAAGCTTTTAGGTACTAAATCTGCCTGCATCTGATCTGAATTGCAATTACCTGTCAAAAATTCATCCATCATCACAAGCTCCAAACAAACTTTCTTGGCAGCAGATGTTGGAGGAAAGCTATTTTGCACAGAAAATTTTTCTTACAGTTTACACTATTCTCCAAAATGACAGAAATCTGAGGGAACAACAAGTCAATTTTGTAATAGCCTTTTAGTCACAAACACACATACACACATACATGCTTAATATACTTTAGAGAACTTACGAAACCATGTGTTTTGTAAATAACCCATTCTCTCATGAATTGATGGCTTGCCTCATTGCTTCTAAATTCATAATCCTTTATTATGATATTTAAATATATAATTGATATTCAAAATATGTATTTAAGCAGTAGACTTGATAAAACATTCTCAACATGTCATTCATTTACAGTCTGTTCTATCTGCATAAAATAAACCCCACACATCACATCGGTAGTTCATACTCTCCCATCATAGTCTCAACTGGTAATTCAGCAGGGCTCAAAGAATAGCATTCACTATGACCTTAAAAGAAAAGAGAACACTATTTCCTAAAAACCAAATACTTATTTGTAGCCTTAATTCTTTCACATTCATCCCTCTAAGACAATAAAAATCATTACCTCTTTTTAGATATTCTTGCAAAAAAATGTTTCTTTTTATTTCAAGATGTACTTAGAAGGCAGGGTGGCAGGATGGGTGGGGAGGATGATCTTGCACTAATTGGTTCACTTCCTAAATAACTGCATTATCCCAAAGGGACCAGGCAGGAGGCCACAGTCTGAAGCACCATCAGGATTTCTCAAGTTTATCACAGGGGCTAATGAACTGGAGCTATCTTTGGCTGTTTCCACAGCTGCATTATCAGGAAGTTGGATCAGAAAGGGAGCAACCAGGATTGGGGTTGAATCAGCTCATAAGGGATGTCAGCATAGTAGGTGATGGCTTGATCCACTACACAACAACATTGTATTTATTTCACTGTAGGAAAAACAAAATACTTAGAAAGAAATTGTGAAAAACCACCTTTGTGTCTATTTTTTAAAAAAAGACATATATTTTCATTGGAAAGGCGGATATATAAAAAGGAGGAGAGACAGAGAGGGAGATCTTCTGTCCAATGGTTCACTTCCCAAGCGACTGCAACGGCTGGAGCTGAGCCAATCCGAAGCCAGTAGCCAGGAGCTCATCCGGGTCTCCCACACGGGTGCAGGGTCACAAGGCTTTGGGCCATCCTCGACTGCTTTACCAGGCCACAAGCAGGGAGCTGGATGGGAAGCGGGGCCTCTAGGATTAGAACCAGGGCCCATATGGAATCCCGGTGCTTCCACGGCGAGGACTTTTAGCCACTATGCTATCGTGCCAGGCCCCACCTTTGTGTTTTAAAGAGAAAATAAAGCTTTTGCTACACAAGTAAAATACATATACACACACACATCTCTAAAACTAAGTGGTAGCTTTTATGCTTACATATTTGTTAACCAAGCCATCAGATAATAAATAAGTATGTCCCAAATTGGGAAAAAAAATACTCAAGAAGCATTTCTTTCGAGATTTGCTTTTATTCATTTTAAAAGCATTCGAGAGAAACATGAGAGATCTTCTCTGGAAATCTTCTCTGAAGGTCCTGAGCAGAGTATTAGGTTAATGTCTATAATAACATCATTAATATAATGAAGTGTTTCACAAGTTATAATTAAATATAAGGACTCTGATATACATCAGTTTTATAGCTCATGTTTTAAAAATGCGTATTTATCTCATCATGAACTTACTGTACTCTTCCACAGCAATAATGTAGATGACTCTTTTTTATAATACCACTTCTGCTCCAGCAATAAATACGACTAGGGTGTCTGTATATAAGGCCATTATACGGATTTTGTGATATTTTTTGGAGCTTGATTCAATACCATTCATAGGAGGAAGTATGATACAACATGAGGAACCATGTTTTTTTTCCAGATTAGACAAAACATTCCCATTTTTAGCAAAGTTAAATGCAAAGTTGCTTAGACTGCCTGATTATTGATTTTCTCAGAACATAATTTACAACTTCAGTTCTGAGAACAATTGGTTCAAATATTAGACTTACAGCTCAGCTTATTTTCATTTTACAGTTTTATGTTGAAATACAGGTACCTATGTCCTGAAATTTTTATTTTAACTTGTAGTTTTCAATTCAGGTTTGACATTATTTCTGATTGAAAATAATTATAATTCAATCAATAAATAATTGCTATGAAAAATACTTCAATACAAATTTTAAGCATGTAAGTTAGTTAACAAAAGTTTCTATTTAGTCATCTTTTAAATCTAAATATGTTCCCCTTTATTTTTAATTCATCAACCTGATTTTCATAAATCGACAATGTCATGCAAGGTATGTGTACCTTTGCATCCCATATGAAATCAGGTCTCCGAACAGTGTGGTTGACTGTTCTGCTTGTGTTAATATCATGTGAATGTGAGAATTAATGAGAGAGTACAAAATGAAATTTCACCTAGTCATATGTAATTTAAGTTGGTTAGGAAGAAGCGCAATCTGAAAAATTTACTATATTATTGGGATAGAAGCTGTATTTTATTAAATATTTCAATGCGTCTCAAGAAATCTACTGAAGAGAAACTGACATAAAATATCACCAGTAAACTCCACTCACCATGGCTGTATTAGTAACAAATTTACAATGTTATAAAAATTTCACTTAATTTGAACTGTAATTCTGCAACAAGGTGGAGGAATCCACCATGGGGGAAGGGCACGGAGAGGGGTTGGGGGAATCCCAGAGCCTATGAAACTGTGTCACATAATACAACGCAATTAATAAAAAAAAAATCATGAATGTTTTCTAGAGCTACTTTTCTTAGGCTTCATAGTAGTCTTTGCCAAATGTCATAAATGCAATGCTTCTCCCACTTAGATTATTCATATTCAACTTATACCTAAAGGCTGACACTGGAAGTATTTAATTTATTCACCCATGAATTATATTTGTTTCTTCAAATAGAATACTAATATTGTGAACCATTGAAAAATATTGAGCATATGAAAGCTTAATCATTTTTCCTGACACGGATGAGTTTCTTAATATTATGAAAAATTATATCTATTGATCCACTTGCATTTAGATTTAAATAATCATTGAAGAATCATGACTTTGCCACATAATTTCATATGGATGTTCATATTACCAAAGAAAGTATGACACATTTATATGTGTGTATTTATGGATATTTTACTATATTTTATCCCTGGTTATCCTAATTTGCCTATTTTAAAATGTAACTATAATTTTCAATTTTCAAAAAGCTTCATTTAAAAATGAAAGTCAAATACAGAGTCAAACCCCTGGCTCCTGGCTTTGGATCAGTTCAGTTCAGGCTGTTGGGGTCACATAGGCAGTAAACTAGCAGGTAGAAGATATTTCTCTCTGTTTCTCCTTCTCTGTGTAGATCTGCCTTTCCAATCAAAAAAGCATCCCTATTCATTCAGATAGTTCAGTAATCCAAAGCTAAGTAATTTTGATAACATAGGTAGAATATATTATTGAAACTATTTCAGTTCTGAAAACATATAATTTGAGAACTGCATAAGCATTCATGTATTTTGATATTTGAATTTAGTAAAGTAATATATCAGTAACACATTATAACATGCATATTAAAACTTGATTTTAAATTTGTGATGGGATTTGTCCTTTTAAAAAATTTTAAGCATTAATATTTATAAGTAACTTGTGCTAATGTAATATAGCTTATTTTTCGTAGGATCAAGTGACACTATACAACTTTCTAGTTCATAAAGAAATGACAATAAGATTTGCATTTACAGCATTTTTTCTCTTTTCCTTGCTAATAAGTTGAGTAGGTCTAAGGATTTCTCATATGAGGCAATCTTAAAAGCCCTGTTTATTAATCATTCTCAGAACTAAATATCTCTTCAATTTGTCAAAGGGAGGTACATTATTCCAAATTCCTTTATATAAATAAAATACATGACACTATTGCTTTTTCAAAAGTATAGTAAATAGCATTTATACCAATATAGGAATGATAATAGCAATAATTTTGAACATTTTTAAATATTATAATCATAAAATTAGCGAAATGCTTTAATGGATGATTCAAAATCATAGTATTTGTTGCAAAAGGCTAACCACATATATTACAAGCATTTGAGGATTGCTCTTATGTATGCCATACATACATAAGATTTACTTGGAATTCTAGACTCTGCATTTTCAGCAGAATCCACCTCCAACTGTCACTAGATTTGAAGAAAGAGACAGTGCTTTCTCCTCCAGTCTTTGTCTCTCTGCCTTTTAAATATAACTGAAAAGAAATACAACTTCATCTAACCCCAATGAATTATTCATTGCTATCTATTTCCTTTAGCAAACTTTTCACTTAACTGGTACATACAGATTATTAGCAAGCTGGGGCTGAGGCAGTGGTGCAGAGGGTTGGATTACTGCTTGTGGATGATGTCGTTCCTTATCAGAGAGCTGGATTGAATGCAGGTTCTCTGCTTCTCATCCAGAGCCCTGCTAATGCACTCAGAAAGGCACAAGGTCATGGCCCAAGTGCTTGGATGGCTGATATCCACAAGGGAGACCAGAATGGGATTCCTAAGTACTTGCTTTAGCCTGGCTCTGTCCTGTTTTTTGTGGCCATTAGAGGAGTAAGGTAGAAACCAAAAGATAACTCTATTTTTTTAATTGCGTGTCACTTTCCTTTTTAAGAGAGGAAAGTAAACATATAAGGAAAGCGACATACATGCATTTTAAAATATTCCAAAAGAAAACACTTGAATGATTGTATTGAACTTTGCAATCTGTTTAAAAACTGTTCTTTTTCATTTTATTTCTTTGAAGAATTACTGAGAGAGAGAGAGAGACAGAGAGAGAGAAAGAGAGATAGGGAGACTTAAGAGAGGGAGAGAGCCACCATCTGCTGACCCACTCCCTAACTGGCCACAACAACAGGGGATCAATCAGGCTAAGGCCAGGACCCTAGAAGTCCACCCAGATCAACCACCTGGGTAACAGTGGTTGAAATACTTGTGCAGAGCTCTCTGCCACCTGCCAAGGTGCACATTATCAGGACGGAAGTGGGGACCCAATTCAAGCACTCCAATATGGCATAGGGACATCACAAGCTGGGGGCTAAACTGTGTGCCTTATGTCAACCCTTGTGGATGCCAGGAGGATGTTCCTCGATCTTAGCTCATTGTGTCAGTTCTGTTCAGCCCTGGCCTCTGACTGTTGCAGCCATTTGAGGAGTTAATGAGTAGATGGAGAAAGTTTCTCTCCTTTTCTCCATCACTCCTTCTCTCTGTAAATATGCTTTTCAAATAAAAAAAAAACCAAAGAAATGTTTATTTTAGCAAGCTGCATATGTAAAATCAAAGATTGAATTCATATGCCTTTTTATCTACTAAGTTCTTAGGTTTCCATGTCTTATGACAGTAAGATCATATATTAAATAATCTTTAATGTTCATGCATTTTATCAGGAACAAAGATAAATCCAATTTATAGTCTCATCTAATAAATTGTGTGGATAAAGTTCAAAAGGCAAAGAAGACCTTTACTCAGTACTGCTGCAATTAGATTGTAACATTGAAATGACCTCTTCTGCCATTGAACACGTGGGGATTTGCGAGCATTTGGGTGAGGGAACAAACATTGACATAGGGGAGACCAATCAGTGTGAATAGGCCTCAGTGACTGAGTAGATAATAAGCAGCTTAATGCTAATTTTGACTTATTAAAGCTAGTTCCTACACTCCTACGCAGAACTAGAATTAGAACTACAGGCCTATCGTCTTTGATCTCATCTCAAAGTAGTAGCTCCCAGATACTTTTCAAACATTTATTGGGTTTTAAAAATTGACTAAAAATTTGGGAAGATTTTCTTGTAAAATGAGCTGAAAAAGAATTTACAATTGTTTTAGTGAATGCTTTGATGAGTATCGTGTTTAGGGGACCATCATGAGAAAGACACCATTTTAAATACTTTTTAAAAGATTTATTTTATCTATTTGAAAGGAGTTGCAGAGAAGGAGAGAGGGAAGAAAGAAATCTTCCAGAATTTGGTCCCCTCCCTAAATGACTTCAGTGGCTGAGGCTGGGCCAGATGCAAGCCTGGTGTGCATGGGGATCCAAGGTCCCAAGCTTTTGGGACATTCTTCTCAGCTTTCTTAGGCACATCATCAGTGAGCTGTTTCAGAAGAGGAGCTACAGGGATTGGAACCTGAGCCCGTGTGGAATGCTGGCAATGCATGAAGCAGATAAATAGGCTGTTCCAGGATGCCAATTCTTGTGATTTGCTAAAGTTGGGAGAAACGTTAAATCTGTCTTGGTTACCCCATAAACATACAATTATGTGAAGAGAGAGAGAGAAAGTTTCATTGAAGCTATACTATAAACAGAAATGAATTATCATTACACGGAGATTCAAATAAATCTGAGGTGTGGAATAACTGAAATAGAAGAATGCTTGAATAATTTAAAATAGAAAAACTAACGCTTGTTAGTAAATAATAAAATAATATGAAATGCACTTTAACAATTATTAGTATTGTAATGCATTTAAAAGTAAAACCTTGGCACTTATGTATTCTCCTACTTTTGTTGTTTAATAAATAATGTTAGTTATAAAAGATAAGTATTTTAAGAACCAATATGAAATTGATATAGAAAATACCAAAATCAAAACTAAGAATTTTTTTACTGTGGTAAGCAAATAAATTTTGCCTCTGAAGCACATTTTCCTTTCATCTAATGACTAAATCTTAATGTAATGGTTGCTTAATGTTCATGTAGTTGGGGTAATGTGAAGAAATTTCAGTAATGAACCATTTTAAAGTCTTTTAATGAGAATCTAAGAAATTATGTTGATATCTTCCATAGATTTAAAATGATCAAAGGGAAAATAACATTCTATAAAAAGTAATGTTGAAATCTATGAAGCCTATCTTGAGGAAAACAATCACAAAGCCAATTTTTTTTTGATAGCACATGATTGAATGTTAAACTGTGTCAAAACACTGAAAGATAAAGCTATGCTCAAATTCAAAATTAAATATACAGCTTTTACTAGGAAACATATATCTATGTTAAGGATGTAAGTAATTCTAAGAATACTGAAAAAGACAAACATCAATATTCAAGTTTATCTATTGGACACATAGCATTGGAATCATAACAGCCTAAATTATGATAGATGTTGTATTTGTGTTTTTCTATGAGAATTATACCAGACAAAATAATGGAAATCCTAAATGTGAGAATTAGCAGAATCGAATTTCTGTATTTGCTTTTACTTTATTTGTGAAATCTGACTGAAAAGAGATCTTTCAATACTGTTTTTGCTGCATCTCATTGGGTTCTAATATTTTAAATCAAATACGGACTTCCAATGAAACTTTCAAATACATATTGAAATAGGATGCTGGACTCTCTTCCATTGGTCATACCTATAATCTCGAGATACACTTAAACAGCAAAATGATGGATTTTAAACTGTTAATAAAGAACTGTACCATTGCCCTCTTGATCCCACATGCCCCATGTCAATAGAGGTGAGCCTGGACGGGGTGGCCTGGGCACCATTGGTAGCATACTCTGGGAAATTTTGGATGTAAGCTTAGAGTGGATCTCAGAAATGGCACTAATGTGGATGAGTGGGAACCTGTGGGATCCTGTCTAGGTGAGGAATGACTACTAAGTGAATGCCATAGACAAGGCCACTGTAATTTCAAATAGGTGAGAGTACTGAGACAGAACTGGTTAGAGGGAGGAGCAGAAGGATCTTTGAGGATCACATCAAAGTACCATCACATGTGGAAAGCTGAGTTGGGACAGTTAGCAGTGACCATCACTGGGTATCACTCACTAGCACACACTAAAGCTAGGACTGAGGGCCTACCTGCAAGGGCTAGATCATAGTACCACCAGGGAGAGTCAGAACAGATGCGGGTAATGTTAGATTGGGCCATGACAACAAGCAGCACACAAGAAAATCAGGTCTGGGGGCAGAATACATTGGTATGTTCGTATGTGCTCACCACTGTGAAATTTCTCTATTCGTTGGCATCCACAAGATCTGCGGCTGTGGACAGGATTGGTGTGGGAGTTAAGGCGATGGTCTGACTGGGTTAGTGTTCCCACTGGTAAAAACGAGAGCAGAAATGGGTGGTAGAAAGCTGGTATGAACATGGTTGTATTGTTTCCCAACATGGGTGTAGAATGGGACTGAGAATCCCCAGACTTGGATAGACTCCTGCACTGAGTGATAATTGTGAGCCAGGGTGGCTGTAGAACAGGCTGTGCTAGGCCTTGGTTCCCAATGAACCACTAGAGAGCTATGTCTGGACATGGACCAATTGTGACTCAGCAGTAACACTCAATAGTAAGAACCAGACAGGGTGTGAACAAGTTGGACAAGGATGTTGTTCCCGCCGGGACAGAGGTGGACAAAGTCAACCTGAGCCAAGGACCCACTGGTGGATGCGAGATCTGCCACTGGGAGAAACTCTAATAAATGAGCTTGGAGACCTCCTTTGGCAAGGCGATGAGCAGTCCAGGCCATTTTAGGGTACAGTGCCTGCCAGTGCTGGCCATACATGTGGGTCAGATCTGGAGGCATGCCAGACTAGTCAGTTCATAACATCCACCTACATATCTGAGAACAGAACCAGGATGCAGCGCAGGGAGGGCCAGACTAGACTGTACCACCATCCAGTCCACATTAGGACCAGTTCTGGCAGGGCTAGACTAGACTGTGACAAGCACTAGAAGGAGTTGGAACTGGAGGCAGGCTGGACAGAGCCAGGTTTAATCAACCACTCGTAGATGCCGAAGTGAGGCAAGCTATGCCAGTTTCAGTGTGGTAGGTGCCGGGTTTGTGAGTAACGGGAATTAGGAATCCAGCAGGTCTGCGTCATTTGTCCTGGGTCCTTAGGCCACCTGCAAAAAATACTCCTCATTGGAAAAGAAAGAACAATGGCCCAAATACGCATGGATATGGCAACCCATTGGAGCCTGCAGAGGACATCTGGTACCATAGCAGAAGAAGGAGAACAGAGAAAGTTATACAATTATCCCGGCCAAGCAATGACAGCAAAACTCAGGATGAATCTGGACTCTAGGGTCAACCGTGTCAGACAATGCACATTGGAAGGATTCCCTCATCCTCTGATCAGTGAGACTGACAGCATTTTAGAACTACTGAAGCCATTTGAGCAGAACCCTCAGAATGTGCACCACATTGGGACCTGGTCTGAAATCGGGTGGTCATTCCCACCCCTGGGTAATGCTGTGGTTTGGAGACTGGATATGGCTATTCCCCTTACTTTCCCACTTTTCCCACATACAGGAAGAAAAAATAGAAAATGTTGAAACCATGATCACACCTATTTTTCCCTAACCCTCAACCCTTTTCACCCTATTCAACATGTAAACTCATAAAAAATAAAAATATCTTATTAACAATCAAATAAAAAAGAACTATACTAGATAATGCTTGTTACCATTATCAGTCACGATGGGTAAATATGAAGTCAGTCGTCTCCCATATAGAAGTGGTGGAGAGGCCACAGCTACAAAGCTTGGAATCTTTTCAGAGAACACACCAGTGTCTGCTTTTTAAACAGTTCCAAGAAAATAGCTCAGAAATCTGAGAAACATCAAACGGTGAGTTCTAATTACTTTGTGCTTTGTGTGGTGTGGGACAGGAAAGACTATTGAAAATCCAGAAAACTAATACCTCTTCTTTGCCTACTTGAACTTTGAACCACGGCGTTTTCTAAAGAACTTCGGTGGGTTCTGGTAAGAAAAAAGCAGTCGGCCTCTCCTAATCTCAACTATTCTGTCTCATATTGCGAGTGTTTTTTTTGCAACCACTTATCAATGTTTACTCATTTCATTAGCTAAGTGGAAGCACCCATGCACAGCAATCTTTTTGTAAGGAAAATTATTTTGTATTTATTTATTTATTTATCTTTAGTTATTTGAAATGCAGTATTCGAGAGAGAGACAGAGAGAAAGAGAGAGAAACAGAGAGATGGGTATTTGACAGTTCACACTCAACATAGCCAAACAGCTACAACTAGGGCTGGAGCTGGACCAGGCAGAAACCAGGAGAGTCTTCTGGTTCTTCCACATAGATGTAGGGACACAAGTACATGGACCATCCTCTGCCAGTTTCCTAGGCACAAACCAGGGAGGTGGATTTAAGGGAGTATCGAATCTGCCCGAATATGAAATGCTGGCACTGTGAATAGCAACTTACATTGCTAAGCCACAGCATAGCAATCTTGATAAGGAATTACACTTTCAAAGACATTATCTTAAGAACTAGGAAAAAAACATGTGTCAATGTCTCTAATTCCACTGCTAAGGAAATAAAAAAACATAACAAACGGGAGCAATAACAGCAACAGCAACAAACACACTTATCTATCTATTCAGTTCTAAATATATTGTGCATATAATATTTTTCTGGCTTGTGGAACATTGGGAATGGATCCAACTTATTCAATTGCACCTTAAACCTGAATGTAGCAATTCTGAGTGTAATTATGTAGGTAACAAAAAAAGCAAACAAACATCGATATACTATTGAGTACTGTGTAACTACAGTTGTAATTTTTAAAAGTGTTGTAAGGTCTTTCTAATGCCAAAATCATGGAGCTACAAAATATCACATTTGAAAATCAAAGTTAAATCGATTTAAATTGTAAAGCTGATATCTAATCCAGGTAATAATTTTGGAAAAACAGATGAAACATCAAAATAACTTTAAATATTTATATAGAACACAAAAGTTCCATTTGAACAACAATACATCTTTGAAAACCAAATAAAACATTGCATATATTATATTATTGTTATATGGAAGTATTATAATATTGTTATATGGACGTTAAATGACAATTTTAAAATATTGAAAAAATATCTGAGTATTTGATGTTACAACAAAGAAAGTGTATTTGGGAGAAAAATAAAGATGTATGAGGAAATGGGTCATATTATATCTATAATTTTAAAGGCAAACTTTTAAATATTTATTTTATTACAAAGGCGTACTTACAGAGAGAATGAGATACATAAAGATCTTCATTAGAAAAATCTGCTTTGATAGAATTTATTTCACATTTGTATGAATTTACATATTTAACCTATGTCTAAATAATACATATACATGTTTAATAGTTTATATAAATATATAATAGTGTATATTATACTATAGTTTAATAATATATATAAATTGTGTATGTATATATAATTATATACAGTTTAGTAGTATATGATAGCACATATAAATTGTTTAATAGAGTATATAAATTGTGTACATATATATATATATATGTATAGCGAGAAAGAGAGAGATTGATTCTTCAGTAACCTCCCGCAACCTTTTGATTAAGGGTCAGAAATCTCTGCGTGGTGGTGGTGTAGGGAACTACCTCGGACAGTTAAGAAGCTAGCTTAGGGTCACCAGCTAGAATCTTAGTGATTTGGAAGCCACACTCCCCCTACTCCTTTTGAATCCCACTCTGCTATCTTCAATCAAGTGACACATCTCCAAGACGTATTTCTCAATGGGGACAACATTCGTAACATGAAACCACTCCACTTTACAAGACTACAAGGAAACAGGCAACACACAGGCGATCTTTCTTTTCCCAAAGTCACAGAAAGTAAAGCAAAGAGATTTCCCTCTCTTCCACCGTTTCCTCCTGGCCCAGTCTACCCCAAACATGCCCCACATTGTAGGTGCAATCTCATCACCTTTTAAATAAGCATAAATCAAAAATGGATTTTATATTTGATACATTGGCTTCCCTTTACAATTTATTCAATAATGTAATGAAAAGCAAATGTGCCGACTACTAAATATTGAATAGTCAGGTCACAACAGAGACTTTTTCTGTCTTATACATTTGGAATTTCTCAGATTTTAGTTTGCATCAACTGAAATTATTATTATTTAAAGATTTATTTTTACTGGAAAGGCAGATATACAGAGAGGAAGACAGACTGAGAGGAAGATCTTCCATCTGATGGTTCACTCCCCAAGTGACTGCAATGGCCAGTGCTGAGCCAGTCCGAAGCCAGGAGCCTCTTCCAGGTCTCCCACACAGGTGCAGGGTCCCAAAGCTTTGGGCCGTCCTCGACTGCTTTCCCAGGCCCCAAACAGGGAGCTGGATGGGAAGTGGAGCCTCCAGGATTAGAACTGGCATCCACATGGGATCCTGGAGCATTCAAGTTGAGGACTTTAGCCACTACACTATCACACTGGGCCCCAAGATTATTTTTTTTAATAAAAAGTGTGGAATGTAAGAATTAAATTTGATATGACCCGTAAAATACTTATATAAAGCTGAAGTTTTTCAAAATGTTCAGAAAAAAAATGAACATTTGATAAATACATGACATTCATTTATTTTTATTATTTTTAGAATGTAATCCCAGCAATTAATTAACAATTTTTCCTGTGAAAGACTGACATATATCCATAGGGTAAATAGTAGTGATGTCTAAAAATGTTACAGGATATAATACAATGTGTTATATTTATGTTTACCACACAAAACAAACATCCCAAATCTTCATGATTATTGTGAGTTGATTAGTTACTACTTTTGGACTGGAACATCTTGACTGGTTACTACAGTGAGCCGATTGTTTCCCTGACTCCGTCTTGATATTGTAATGCACTCTTAAATCTGATGTTTCATTTCTGATTTGTGAGGAAGCATGTGATTGTGCAAGGAGTGAAACTCCTACCTCCCCCAGCATATAAATAAACAAATAAATAAATAAAATCACAAGCACTTTTCATATTTCTCCTAACTGTTGAACATTTAATGACTGTAAGATAACAAGGTACAACAGAAGATTCTGTGAGTAAAAAGCAGATTCTGTTGTTTTTTTCCTTTTTTTTATATTGGTTACATTGCATTATGTGACACAGTTTAATAGGCAGTGGGATTCCCCCCCAAAGATTCTGCTTCTTCATGGGAAAAAGGCAATAACTACAGCATATGGGGTTTATGGTTTCCACCCTGACACAGAGATACATGGTTGACTTTTCCAATGGAATATGAAAAGCTACAGACATTTGGAATGCCAGGATATTTATCCATATATTACGTATTTGAAAGGAACCTGCAGATTGTATATTGTTTATTACTTTTATATAATCTAATTTGTGTTGCATTAAACACTTCATTAGTGGCCTTTGAAAGCAGCTGTCACAACAGAGGAGGTAGTACATTCTGGACTATTCTGGACTGTTCTGAAGTGTTAGTAGCGTACTCACACTGTGACTTAGTGTCTGGATGGTACCTAAATCATCGTATTCATAGTTTTTATGCAGCTATGAAAAGATATTCTGACATTGGCAATGACATTTTAGAGTTATGGAGAGTGCCTTATCTACTTTGAGAATAACTGAGAGTAGAGTATCTTACGTTAATGGAGTATAATATAAAGTAGTAGAAAACACACAGTTATTGGTGCCAAACAAACATTAGGTTTTGACTTGATGGCTGATCCTAGTTTGTGGATTTGGGAGCATTTATTGAACTCTTTAGTGCATTATTTTATTTTATGTGTGCCCAATTTAGAGAAGTCGTTGAATTTTACCACTTGCTCTCACAAATTCCCTGCTGTGTCATACACGCTGAAAACAGTATAGACAATTTAGTGAATATCTACTTTATTAATAAAGCCAATTATTATTGAATCTTCATGCCCTTGATCAGCATTCCATTCATTGGAATTTTGTTATGTAGCCCAACTGGAAAATGAGTAAGAACATACATGAAAACAGAATAATTTCCCCTGCTGCCGTAGGTGTCTCTGGCAAAAAGTAAAAAAGCTTAAATATGTCTGTCAGTAAAATTTTATGAGCGTTTTTATCATATAGTTATATGCATAGTAAAATAGTATAAATTAAAGGATACTTGGGGATAACAGTTTAGTCTTTTCTGAAACAGAGAATTCAGCTGAAATAAAGAAACTTTAGTTGTAAGTTTATCAGAGAAGGATTACAGTATGTAAATAAAACACTGCATAAATATTTCCATCTGGGATACAAATTAGAGTTAGCTGGATACTTAGAAAAGAAACTGTCTAGACAGCATCTAAATTGTATCTGAAGCCTTGTGAGTGGAACCCGAGTATGAATGATTTTTAAATTCATATGGGGACTTCACTTTAAGAAGTGTAAAAAACCCAAAAGACATTTTAGTTATGCTAAAACATAAAGGGTAAGAAAAATTTTGAATGGCAATGACCACAAATTCCAAGTTTAATTTTTAGTTGAGTAGAATATTTCAGTTTTTCAGCAGCAGGTAATAAAATATGATGCAATTTCTCCTCATATTTATTAACAATTCCTAGCATTTTAAAATTTTGCTTTTATCTTATTATTCCATTTAAAAATATTCGATATATTTCAGATGGAGACTTTCTTATGTTAGTGATGTTGATTTTGTGAATTTATTAGAATACAACAAAAATTCCAAAATGTTGTTTGTGCAATAAAGAAGAGAGTGAAATATTTTTATATTTTGCACTCTCCCCATGCTGGAAAGCATCATTAATATTTAAGGATGAATTTGATACTATCAGAATAAATTTGAATCAACAGAATGACGTAAAATTACAGAGTTTTGTAACTATGTATACAAAATGCAGTCAGCTTAAACATTTTGAATTGTCAGTATATTGTGAGGTAATCAAAGGAAGTAATTTAAAGACAGCAGTTGGGGGTGAGAAATATAGCTTCAAAAGTTCACTCTATTTCTCTTTTTATGACTTCTCTTTCTGTATTATGAGGCATATTTTTTTAAAGTTTGTTACAATATGTTGAGTTTATCTACAAGCTTCTTAGAGAGTTAACATTGGATGAAATTATAATGACCGCAATGTTAAGCTAAATGTTCTACACATTTGTCTCTTTCTTACAAGGCATAGATTCTTTGATATTGTGAAATACAGTTACCTTTATTATGTCTTTGATTTTAAACCTGTAAAATGAAAACAATGTTATGATTTAAGCTAACAACTTGTGGGATGTTTATGGAAAGGAAAATGTTCTTGATTACGCTTTCAAAACATTTTAAAACACTTGAAAGAAAGGTTTTAAAATAACACAAATTATTTCACTTCATAATTTTATAAAGTAGATGCACAATTGTTTTAAGATGTCAGACATGAAAAAAAGCACTGTTCATAATCAATAAAGTAGTAATTATTAAAATATAGGCTTCAGCATTTGTGAAAATTAATCCTACTGCAAATTAATTTCATGTATGTAGGATTTTTATTGGAAAGAGGTTTTTCCTGAAAAGGAGAGACAGGGAGAGAAATGACCTATTAGCTGGCTCACTCTCAAAATGACTGAGCTGATCTGAAGTTGGAGGCCAGGAGTGTGTTCTCAGCTACCCACTTAGGTGCAGTGGCCATAAACAAAGAGCTAGCTTGAAAGCGGTGGAACAGGTAAACAAACCAGTGCCCATATGGGATGTTGGTGCTTGCCTGCAGAGGATTAACCTGCTATGCCACTATGTCTAATGAAATGTAAAATGGCACAAAAAGAAACAAACCTCACATTACTCAGTGAGATTTGTATTACTCCTTATGTTTAGGCAGGCTTATATTTTTGTTGCTATGCTATTTATTATAGCATAATAAATAGTAAATAAATTCAGCCTTTGAGAAGGCAGAATGAGAGAGTGAAAGATGAGCCTTTCATTGGGTGATTATCTCATACATGTCCAAATCAGCCCTGGCTAAGCAAGGCTGAAGGCAGGGATTTCTTCAGAATCTGATCTAAACCCCTGAGCCGTCATCTACTGTCTTGAGGGATTTCCTCAGCAGAGGTTGGATCAGAAGCTGAGGTAGGAACGGAATACAGGAACTCCAATAGGGGCTGCAGGATTCTTAAGCTGCGATTTAAACTACTGTACTCTATCATCTACCCCAGATTTTTAGAATGAAAACAAAAGACCTCTATTTGCACATACATCTATGTATTATGTTATTATGTGTGTGCTTATGTTGCACATTATACATTTCCTAACCCCAATTATATTACTACATTTATTAGAGGAGTTTTCTTTTATTTGGACTAGAGCAAAATATATGCTAATATACATTCAATCTCTCTTAACCACTCTGAAATACAGGAACTAACCCAACTGGGTTAAAATGCAAATTTATATAATTGGATAAGGAATTAGACTAGTTTAACCTCATTGACTGAGTAAAGATATCTATGTCTTCTAAGCCTCCCAGGCATGTTAGCAGAAAGCCGTACTGGAGAGAAAACTGGAAGCTTGAACAGGCACCCTGATACAGGATGTCACTTACTGAGACAGTGGCTTAACTTTGTGGATCTAAACACGCACATATCAATGTTTGTAAATATAGGGCCCTAGATATCTCTACATAGAGAGATACTGCGTATATTACAATATACATATATGTGTATATGTAAATTCTTTGCCATGTTAGTTTTAGGAAAAAATGAAAGTTTATTATCATACTCTAAGAGGTCAATCACATATGTTGTAACTGCTTGATTGAAAGGTACTTAGCCTTTAGAGAGAGAGAGAGAATCTTAGTCCAGGCAAAGAGTATATTGTCAAGAGAGAGAGTCTGACATCACTCCCGCAGAGGAGATGGCCCAGGACCACCTCCACAGGGTGGGTGAAAGGGAGTGTGGTGATGACTCCGAGGGAATTGGCCACCTAAGGTATACAGTACTGGTGTTTCGTAAGTTTTATGTATGGGAGACTGGGGGAATTGGCAGTAAGTGTCTTCATCAGGATCCGAGTTCATGGTTTCAGCATGATTTTCCTTCTGGCAAGTGTCCACATCTGTGTACTGGGATAAGGCAGCAGCTTCAGTAAAGCATATGCATGGGTTGTGTGGGTGTAGGCGACAGAATTTTTTTTTAAGACTTATTTATTTGTATTACAAAGTCAGATATACAGAGAGGGGGAGAGACAGAGGGGAAGATCTTCTGTCAGATGATTCACTCTCTAAGTGACCGTAATGGCCGGTGCTGGGCCGATCCGAAGCCAGGATCCAGAAACCTCTTCCAGGTCTCTCACTTGGGTGCAGGGTCCCAAGGCTTTCCCAGGCCCCAAGCAGGGAGCTGGATGGGAAGTAGAGCTGCCGGGATTAGAACCGGCGCCCATATGGGATCCCGGCGCGTTCAAAGCAAGGACTTTAGCCACTAGGCCACGCTGCCGGTGGGCCCCAGAATTTCTTTAATGGTGGTTTGCTATGTGGAGGGAGATTTTCTGTTCTACACAGCCTAACAATAATGCTAAGGTAACCATTTCAATTTTTAAAACTTTGTGGTGAGTTATGGAAAAATAAAATACAAATAAGAGCAAATATTATTTTAAAATTAAAGTTAGTAAAGGAGAAAATGACATATAATAAAACTGTTGGGCTTGTCACAGTAGCCTAGCACCTAAAGTCCTCACTTTATACTTGCCAGGATCCCATACAGGCGCTGGTTCTAATCCCAGTGGCCCAGCTTCCCATCCAATTCCCTGTTTGAGGCCTGAGAAAGCACTCAAAGACGGTACAAAAATGGTACCATGCACCTGCATGGGAGTCCAGGAAGAATCTCCAGGCTCCTGGCTTTGGATTAGCTCAATACTGGCCACTGTGGTCACTTGGGGAATGAATCAGCAGATAGAAGATTTTCTCTCTGTCTCTCCTCCTGTCTGTATACCTTCCTCTCCAATAAAAATATATAAAATCTTTTTAAAAATAAATTAAGAAGCTGTTAAATTAAAAACTAAATAATGTGATATGACAAAATAGCCATAAATAAATTAATTAAATATGCCTATTAAAATGGATTTTGTATAGGTTAGCAATTTTAAAATATATGTAGTAGAAACATACTATACAATGGTGCTACATACAAAAATGGGTTAATGCATGGGAAAATATGTACAATACTAATGATTTCAAAAAAATGCTGGTATATTGCTGGACAGCTACTCCCACTGGAGAGCGTGAGCTGCGATGGGGACAGACCAGACTAGGCAGGGCTACAACACCTGTGCGCATCATGTGGACCAAATCAGGGAAAAACCAGGCTGGAATTTTTCCTACTGGTGCAATCTAAAGGTTTTAATACGCATTGACATGTAAGAGGGCAAAAGGGGATGTGGGACGGACTGGACTAGTCGGCCACACACACTGGCAAACCAGGGCAGGGGACGGGCCTGGTGAGGGTTATTGTGGGTCGCTCTGACTAGGCTGCAGCTCCCACTGGTTTATGTGAGGGCCGAGTATGCGCTGGGCAGAACCAGGCTGGACTGCAAACACCCATTGGTTCCAGTGGAAGACAGGGTTGGAAACAGAACCAACCCAGCAATTGAAACCACCAGCTGATTGGGGCGATGGACTGTGCCGGGCCCTGTACTTGCTAGTACATACACAAATCTGGTCTGTGAACACCTCAGACAAGTTTCTTTGGGGATCCCCCCAATTGAGCTTTCAGACTCAGAACCTTAGCCGTCAAAAGACAGAGGACAAAACAAGTCAATCAACCACCTCAGCTATATGTTGGCAGTGAAAAACTGGGCAAACAGAGACTCTATGATGGGCTATGTCAGTCAGTGGATTCTTCAACGACCTCATCGTGCTTGGAGTGGTGAGAGTGGCAGCAATTCAAAACTGTTGACCTATCAAAACCACTTGATCAAGACCCTCGGAGCATGCCCCACATCTGGGACCTGGGGTGGGTGGGAGACTGGGTGGGGCTTCTCCCTTAAAATCCCTTATTACATCAGATATATTAAGGAAATAATACGGAAATAATTGGCTTGACCATCTTCCTGTAGCGCTTAATTTTTACCCTAATTACGTCAAGATTGTAAAAAAAAATAAATAAATATATATTATTAAAAAATGCTGGTATACATACTTAAGGCAAACTAATAACAGATGAATATTTCAACATAAAACTGCCACTGCCAAGATTCTAAATCCCTGTGCAGGGAAGAAGATCTGTTTATTGCTTATGGCAATAGGTCTCTGTATCAGAGTACCTGGATTTCAGTGTCAGCTGGTTTTTTCAGCTTCCCACCCTTACAAACCCTGGGAAGAAGCATTTAGGCTTCAACTAGTTGTGCACATTTAATCTGGATTGTATTCTTTTAAAAAAAGGAAATTTTAATGTTGTTTATATAGTCAAGAAGCATATATGCCCTTTTCAGCCCTTGATTAGAGTGGGGAGGGTCAAGGTGTGATAAAGCAGGACGGAATGAGTGTTTCCAATTTCCACCACTCCAACCCCATTGTGAGAAGGCCCACTTCTTGCTGCTAAAATGCTTCAGTACCCAGAAATGGGATGATCATTTGATGTAATTTTACAGACCCTGATGCTGGGAACAGTGTTTTGAGGGTGTTATTTGGTGATCTTATGGTTCTGGTATATTGTTGATTTTGTTTCTCCAGGTATGAAAAAACCTTTCCAAGGCCTGTTGGTTGAGAGTCAAACTTAGTGAATCCACAGATGCAGACACCTGCCACCATAGCTTGGAGAGATCTCCAACCTGTTGTGCTCTCTCTCCATCCTCTGAGGTGGCACTGTACGACCTCTGCTGACTTAGATGATCTCGCTGTTATGTCGCCTGCGTGCATCTAGTTATGTGATTCACCATATGAGTCTCAGCAACAGAGGAAGCCCAGTCCTATCGCATGCACGCCACTGATGTGGAGTCAAAGTTTGTTACCTCCAGTGAACTTAATAAAATCATGATTACAAAATATTTCATGAAAGGCTGCAACATTTTTATGTAAATAAATTCATTTACAATCAATGCTTTTAAGTGCCTGAAATAGAATCATATTTAAATAATGCTGCTTTGAGCCTGGCATAGTAGCCTAGTGGCTAAACTCCTCGCCTTGCATGACCCAGGATCCCATAATGATGCCAATTTTAATCCTAGGTGTTTCATTTCCCATCCTGCTCCCTGCTTGTAACCTGGGAAAGGTTACAAGCCTAAAGTCTTGGGACCTGGAAGAGGCTCCTGGCTCCTGGCTTTAGATTAGTACAGCTCTGGGAATTGTAGTAACTTTGGGAGTGAACCAGGGGTCAGAGGATCTTTCTCTGTGCATCTCCTTATCTATATATATTTAACTTTCCAATAAAAATAAATAAAGTTTTTTTTTTAAAAAAATAATGTTTCTTTAAGGTAATTAAAAGAAAGTATATACTTAGAAAAAGCACATTAGGGCCCTGCGTGGTAGCCTAGTGGCTAAAGCCCTCGCCTTGCACACGCTTGAATTCCATATGGGTGCCGGTTAGAGTTCACCAGCACAGCTTTCCATCCAGCTCCTGGGAAAGCAGTAGAGGAAGGCGCAAGGCCTTGGGACCCTGTATCCATGTGAGTGATCCAGAAGAAGCTCCTGGCTCCTGGCTTTGGATCAGCATAGCTCCGGATGCTGGGGAGCTGAATTATTGAATGGAAGATGTTTCTCTCTGTTTCTCCTCCACTCCGCATATCTAAATTTCCAATAAAACTAATAAATCTTAAAAAAAAACACAAAAGAAAAAGCACACTAATAGAACCACATTAATGATTTAAAATATGAAATTTCACTATAATATGTGACATGTTAATATAAATTGATTTTGTCTTATCCTAGATTTTTCAAAAAATGCTTATCACCCAAAATATACATGTGCATGTTTTATTGGCTGCCTCAATATTACAATGTATTTTGTACTATTTTACAACACACTATTTATACAGAGGCATAATTTAACTGCAGGGAAATGAAACAAAATAATACGCTTGTATAATAGGTAAGAGATTTTCTTCTAGATTCATAAGCTTGGTGTACAAGGTAGTTTTAAGGTGCTAAGCCACAATTTTTCCTGGAGATTGATTAAATGGATGTAGTTGTATAATTTTTGACATATAAATGCATGACCTTGTCAGAATCGTATGCAATATTCAAACCATTGGAAGAATGTCAAAAAATAGTGTAGCAATGTTGGAATGTAAAGCATGATAAACATTGTATTTAGTATTATTGTAAAAATATGATTTGTAACACAAGATGTGGTGCATGAATAAGTTAGATTGCTTATTTTCTGCCATGCTGGTTATAGGCATAATTGAAAATTATATCGAATGTAAATAAGCATGTATGGGCACCATTGTTATGGTACAAAACCACAAACACCACCAAAACAGAAAGTATATAGATGCTGAATTTCAAGTATCTCCCTTGTTCTTTGCTAGAGGCATTTCTAATACTTGAAGATAGATAGATTACCATTTGAACCACCAAGAGACTGCTCATGCCCTACAGCTAAGTTCTTGGAGAATAAGAACAATGTTAATGACTATAATTTATTATATTTTTTTGCTCTAGGAAATGTTTACTTTTTTTCTTTAGTCTGTGTATTGGTTACACAGTTGTGTGTGTGTTCAGATTAGCAGATATTAAGAAGCTGCATTTTTTCAATTCTTAGATTTATTTTCAAGAAAAGACTTTTGAATATTTAACAATATATGTGTTTTTGAGCTTTCTAATAACTGCTTTAAACATAATTAATGTTTTCATTCAAAAGCTTTGGTTTAAACTGATAAGACAGATGGCAAATTCCTATCAAATGGTTTTCCTTTCATTATATTTAAAATACAAATTTGAAGTAAACTTATATAGTTATTTTGAGCTTCATTGTATTATATTTTCAATTTGATAAAATTATTTTGTGGTGATTACTTCTGGTCCAGATCTTTTTTAAATCTCTCTATATGTCCATACACCATAGAATTTCAGAGTCCAATAATATAAAAATATTTTGTCATCTTAACACAACTTTGCAGGGTTATCACGATTTGTATTTTTCAAAGAGCTTTTTAAAATATTTGTACCATTCTGTTATTGTATGAATCTTCAAATATCTTAGTAAAATTTTACACTCCAAAAGCAACATATTCTGATTGCGACAATGTTCACTGTATAAGGACATAGAGTATAAACAATTACCAAGGAAAAATGGACAAATAATGCTGAGAGAGATATCTATCCCCTACCTTACAGAAACTAGTGTTCCTGTCTATTCCTTATATTTAGTTTCTTTTAAAAGTTCACAATTTACAATAAATATGGAACTAAAATTAAAAGTGGTATGGTATACTGGCATTAATTTATTAACCCAAAATGATAAATCTAATATTTTATATTTAACTCTACACAGTAATACTAGCCAAAAAATCAGAAAAACATGTTTGAAGAGTAAAATCAAAAAGGGAAATTAACCAAGCACAATTTACTGTATATTCACATATAATTACTACATATTTACATAATTTAAATTCATACTTTGAATGTGTTAAGAATTTGCACTGCTATAATGTATTGATTACTCAACACCATGTCAATTAATTCCTTAATATTGTAAATTGTTGTTGATGTTGTGCTGGGGCTTCTAATTGAATGGGGCGATATTCTGCCAGCTCTACCTTCAGACCAGAGATGGTCTCCCGAAGAAACTGTTGAATTTATCTGGACAATAAGATGCTGGACTCTATGCTTGGTATATGTTTGCAACAAAAGAATCTTGACTTAATTTGATCTGTAATACTGCAACAAGGTGGAGGAATCTACCATGGGGCGAGGGGATGGGGAGGGGATGGGGGAATCCCAGAGCCTATGAAAAATGTGTCACATAATGCAACGTAATAAATAATTAAAAAGAGGAAATAATCATCTAAAAAGAAACATAATAAATTAAAATACATGTACATGGCAAATGAACATTTTTATGTAAATGTCTATATGATACACAGTGACATAATATTATGAAAATATAGATATTTGTCAAGTTGCATGAATAATAAATATGGAAATAACCATAGTTCAACAAGAATGCAATCAGCATAAATAATCAATTGTGGAAGGATCTTTAGTTTATGTTCTCCTTTCATTATTTCAAAAAAAATGACAAACTTATTTTCCTCTCGAATTTGTCTAGCAACAAAATGATTTTCATTTTTACCAAATAATATTGCTATGATGTATTATAAAGCACATTTCACTTTTTTCTTCAAAAATGCACTCACTTCTTTCTATTGAAATACTTTATATACTTTTCACAGCACAGAATGAAATGATTACAGACATTACTATATTCCAATAGAGAAAAATAGTGAACCAATGTGATCGGCATGGTGTCAAATGAGGAATACATGTAACAGTGAGTTTGGAAAGCACATCGGAGGACCAAATGCATCACACACACTAAGAAAGGCCTGACACATTCTTCAAGTAGTGCTTTATGTTTCAAGTATGATTAGGTCCCTATTGTGTAATAATAGAGTGAAAGAAGTTAAAATAGAGTTAAAGAAGTAAAAGACTTGATTAGATGATAACTGCAGAGTTTATTAGAAATTTTCAAATTTTAATATTTGAGAACATAGATAAAATGATTTACTGTTGGAGAAGACATGAGGTACGATAAGTAAGAATTCAACCATGGGAACGGTGTCATAGCTTAATGGACTAATGATCCAACTGCAGGTGCTGGCATCCCACAGAGGTTCTGTTTCTAAGTCTAATTTGTTTACTTAGCATCCAACTAACTGCTTGTGCCCTGGGAAAGGAACAGATGATGACCCAGGGTCTTGGATACCTGCATGGGAGACTTAGATGAAACTCCTGGCTCCCAGCTTCAGCTCAGCTCAGCTCAGCTCAGCTCTGAATGTTGCAACCATCTGGGGGGTGAACCAGTGGATGGAACATCTTCCTGTATCTATTTCTTTCAGTAAATATGTCTTTCAAGTAAAAGTAAATAAATCTTAGAAAAAATTAAAAAGGAATCATTAGACTCTGATTTCAATTCCTTGTCCTGCCCAACTAAATAAAAATTGACTCTTTGTAATATGAATATTTATTTGAAAATGGTAAGAAATCTATGTGGAAATTATAGTTAGCTTGTGCAAATTTAAGTTCATACTACTGATTTGTATACACAGGATAGATACTTAATTATGAGAGATAGATAGCATCACCTAGGTTTTTGTGTAGATGTGCAGATACAGAAATTAGAAGACAAACTTCAATATCACACCAAAGGTCAAAGTAGAAAAAGTAGAGATAGAGAAAGAGGGGAGGGAAAACTGTCAACGGTGTATTAGAGAAGAGAAAGAGGGTAAATCTGTGATATTAGGCAAGACACATGCATTTGATTGTAATAATTACTCTAATAGTATTGAAAAATTAAAATTGATTATGGTGTTCATCAGAGAGGGTATTGATCATTAGATTATACTGTTGATCTTAACACAGTAAACTGAATATTGCTGTAGGCAAGAATGTTGTATCATTTAGTGAAGATGGGATGTGATCAAATAAAGAATTAATGTATAACGTAGAAACTTCAGAAACTAAACCAAAAATATAAACAATAATATTGAACTCAGTCACATACTTTATCAACTCTAAATGGAACTTCCCTATTATTCATGGCTGATACACTACATTTCAGCCAAACTGGAGAGATCACTGAAAGGTAGTAAATTGTGCTAAATGATAACACTTATATAGAATTCATGAATACTACTGATGTGCTGCTTTGAGACTGTCAGAATACCAAAACTGACATACAGGTTTCTACTTAAATATATTAGTGACGTTAGCTGGCTAGACCATCATGGTTGGCAATCCTTTGTATCTGAAGTGAATCTATTACAATTATACTTGAAGTAGTGCAGAAATGATGATGCAATAGCTTCTAATACTAGTAAGATTTCAGATGGGCTCATGCCCAACAAATTTCAAGAGGGTTATCTATAACTACATAAACAATAACAAAAAATAACGTTGGTTTAGGGTTAATTTTCAAGGATCTCTGAAAAATCATGAGTTTTCCTTTTTTTCCCCTTTACCCATAAAGCCAACACATGCATAAATATCCACAAGATATTCTGCTGAAGGTCTGAAATAAATTTAGAATATCATTCTGTTACTACCACAGAAACATTTCTCAAGTTTTCACCTGCATTTGCTCTGTGATTATGGACTCACACAGTGAAAAGCTAGACATAGTGATGAGATTACCCGATGTGATGGTTTGGTTGGGATCTCTGCTTCCTGCAAAGACAATATCTTGATTGTTTGCTAGTTCTCAACTATGTAAAAAAAAAATTGTCTTTCCTTCAGAGTTTCTGTCATTTTTGTTGTTTTGACCAACATTTTATATTATGGTTTGATGTACTTAAATGGAGCCCTATGTAATATTGCAATATGTGCATATCATGTAAACTTTCGGGCAAGCAACCTAGCCTCGTCCCCAAACATTCTGTTTTCCATATTTGAAACCCACCACATCCTATACTACAGATCTGTGTAAACTGTTTGTCTTAGGCACTAATGAAATAAGCCACTCTGAACAGTTCTTATTTGGTGGCTATGATGATAATTGCATGATGTCTCATGGAAAAGTATTTTGTCTCACATTTAGCGCCCTGATCCTTGCTGTTTTCAAGCAAATCTAAAGCTTGTTTTTACCACTGTACCGCGCTTATTTCACACTCACAAGTAAGACAAAATCAATAATTTTGGAAGGAAAAATTTTCTAGATTTGTTATCAGTTTTCAAGGTATGAATTGGTGTCAAAATAGATATGTAAAGTGTAATTTTATATGCTTTGAAAATAAACTAATCTAAACAGGACTAGAGTGAGGTGAGAGGATAATGTGATTGAAGTACTACATGCAGGCATGACTGCATAGAAAATGTAGCATTTGAGACAAGACACAGTAGGATAAACAGTCGAGACACCTGAGAATAGTGTCAGGAACGTGAAGTGGCAGAAGAAACTGAAAAAGTAAGAATGTAGGAATTCGAAGTAATTGCATGGCTAATGTAGAGAAACATGGAAGGTTGTTAAGAAGATGGGGTAAAGATTAGAGAATACAGCATATACAATTCATCCAAATATTCCACAGTCATCTCACTACTCTTTTAAAAAGAGATTTTAATTTTTCTTTATAAGAATATGGCAAACATAGACACTGGGACAAATTAAATTGAAGTCGAGGCCTGTGGAATGTATTATGGTTGTCTCTGATTTGCTTTCAGGGAACACAAATGTAATCATTTGAAATTGACCTTTTCCCATAGGACATGAACTATAAATTCATTTGAATATTTGAGTTTATCAGCAGTAGATCCGTTAAATTGCTGACTGCTATGTATGGATGGATGAATCACTGTTTACTCACTTATTCAGGAATACATCAGCAATTTCCAGTTTTTTACTAATATAAGGAACCTGCTACAAATATCCATGAATTGATTTTTCCATTATCATGTTTTGGTTTCTTTGCCATGAATGCTCAGGAATTGAATAAGAGGAGTGAATAGTAGATGAATATGTAGTTTAGTTTTCATAAAAATAGCTTCACAGAGAATTTCCAATATCCTAAAGCACTACAAGTAATATGTGAGTAAAAGAAATTCTCATAATGTTCCAACAGTTGATGTAATCACATCTTCAAAAACTGCATCTATATTTATACGTGTAGTCGTAGCTCATGTCTTTCAACCAAAGTATACATTATTGTGAGAACAAGTTTAATGCTTAAAAAAATTGAGAGCCAAGGAAACAGTGCCCCCAAATACCACCTGTAAATCATTATATATGGGTAACACTGACATGTAATTTATTAATCTTCAGAGTCAAGTCATTTCAACAATCCTTCCTTTCCAAGTAATAGAATAGTTGTTCAATGAATTCAAAAGAATGTTTGTTAATGTTTTTTTACCTGGACAGTTGTTGAGAGTTGGTTAAGAAAAATTAGCCAGTCTACGGCCATACCACCCTGAACGCGCCCGATCTCGTCTGATGTCAGAAAAATTAGCCAAAGAAAGATAGCAATGCCTGGTTTAAATGATAGTACATTAGATGCAGAATTTCACATGATGAATTAACTTCTATTGCTTCATATAGATCTGGTACGAGTGATTTACTCATTTTAAGCCTCTCACACTAAAGTTCAAATTGTAATTTTATTCACCACATATTGAGTATATAAAATATTTATGTATTCTTTTATATATCTGTTTAATTCTTTTTTATTTGATTTTGAGTTTGAATTTACATGCCAATCCATGTTAAGATCAGACTTTTGTTACAGGCTTGGGCAAATGAGGAGTAATAGAGGTAAAGATAACTTCTTTCAACCTAATGTGTTCTAGAGATCATTTGGCATAATGATTATTGAAGTTGAAGCTCTATCATTACATAGTAGGGAAGAAAATCTTGTTAATTATTGTGGCTGCTTCTGAACAACTGCCATATATCTCCATTTCAATTCATGGCAATATCCTGTTCAAAAATCAGTAACTTATCCTTTCCTTAAGAAGGCTTTGGGGTGATGTGAATGGAGCTAGTGCTGCAAAATAGACATTTCAAGAGCTAAGATCAGAAATGTTGGTCCCCTGCTATCTTTGAGATGTGCAAATTGCAAGGTTTAATAAAATTATCCATCTCTATAATCAATGGTGAAAGTCAAGCTGGGAAATATTTCCAAACAGCAGCATATACAGAGATGTTAAAACCAAGACATTAAACAATTTCACCAAGGGGTTTAATATAGAGATGATAAAAGGCCAGGTTAAGCTGCATCTAAGTGAGACATCCAGGGGATGGAGGACTCACAGCAAAAAGACCGTGAATCTGAAACAGCAAGGACAGGAGCAAAAGTAAGGAACCAAGAGTTCTCCCATTTCACGAAATCAGAGGGATTTTGCTCAACATGTAATCCTATTCGTTTGTCTTAAAATTTAAAAGAAAAGGGATAAAGGCACTTTATAAACTGTTGTGCATTTAACAAGAGTAAGCATAGTGAAAAATGTAACGTTTTTTAAAACTCATAGTCAATATCAATGATGATAAGCACAGTGTTTATTAAATGGTAACAGTTTCACCCGAGTGACTTCAAGAACTACTGGAGGACAACATTCAGCCTCACCAATAAGGAGATTTGGCCAATAATTTTTTTTGAAAACTGAACAGAGGGAATGCAATAACTCAAGCAAAAATGGAATTAAATGAAACATTATTTTTCCCCTCAAGGAAATCACAGCTGTCATCTAATCAGAATAGAAAAGTCACAGATGTAAATGAGTCATAATCACATTGTCCCCACAACATCTCTGTGATGACAGCAGAAGATGTGATTGAGTACAGGGGTGGTAGATTAAGTCTTGGGTAAGATTCTGAACAGTGAATTCAAATGCACAGGAAAAAATGGCAGAATGCATGCACAGGGTTTCAAGTAAACTATTGGTTTAATGCAATCTGTCATGAGTGTGTGTGACTGAAAGAATAGAGATCTACAGGTTTTTACAAGATATGAAAGGTAGGCTGAGCAATCAATTGTCTTGTATTTTGGTTTGCAAGACAGTAACTGAGATAAAATTTCCAGAGGCATTGCCACCCAAATCTGCACAGATAGAAACCTGAAAGACAAAAATTTATACCATGTCTAACAGTTGTCATGAACAGTGGAACACGTGATTTCCAAAGAGTGGTTTTTGTTTGCTGACTGTATTGAAACTAATGTACATGACACTGCCAGAGAGCCTCTCTTTACATACAGGATCGGAAGCCAGCCGGCACAATCCATTGTTTAACTACTTTAAAATGTATCTGTATGGGTCTTTCCTATCTAATGATTGCATTTAACCCATTTTAAACACTCAGGCAAAGAAAATTTCTTTATCATACCTAATATTATCTTATATTTACCCTATACAAACACTTTTCATATTTCCACATTTTTATTATCTCCTAATACTGTGTAAGTTGTTCTGTTTAATATTGGTAACTATGCAAAATGGTTCAAAGATTATCAAGTGACTAAAGATTTTGAAGATTTTACAAAATGTTGAAAAATCTTTAATTCTAAAAATATTTCAATAACTTGCCTTAGTTTCTTTTACTGATTATAACTAGCTAAGGATTCAGGCCTATTTCGGTAGACAATGAATTTCAGTAAGAAAAGGTGGCATGAACTGAGCTCACATGGGGCAGAAGATATCACTGTGTGTGTATGTGTGTGTAAGTGTGTGTGTGTGTGTGTGTTCGCGTGCACACGTGCCTAGTGGACATCTTGACATGGACTTTTGTTTAAAATATCAAGTCTCTCTGGAACAAAAGCAACACCTACAATTTCCTTAATCTCTGTTGAAATTCAGTTAACTTCATGGATTTGAGACGCTACTGGTGTGCGGCAGAGGAAGGAACGGCAAGAATAGGTTGTTTCCGTTTGGGGGAGTTCATTTCCTTGTAACCTCATTTCAGTTTTCTATAGTCGACTGTGAAGAATTCAACACTGAATTCTTCTATTTCTCCCACCTCAACATTTTTGTATATTACAACTATTGTGTTTCTACTATATGTGGTAGATTTTTATTTTATTTATAATTGTAATGAAACAGGAATGTTTGAAAAATGAAAGGCAGTGTGTCAGTTTGGAAAAGAACAACAACAATTAAGACTCTCATATTTACTCTTGTTTTCCATTGTGCACCCAGCTTCACTGGGAACTATTGTTTTTAATAATATGTTTTACAAATGGTTCAAAAAACTAAAAATTTGGGGCAAAATTTGTTTTCAGCTTTGCTTTCTAATGTTTTTGTTTGTTCTTACAATCCCGTTAAAGACACAGTGGATTGAGCCACAGTTTATGATCCCAGTATCTCATATCCCAGTGGTGCTCCAAGAACCTTGATGCTCCACTTTTGATCCAGGTTTTGGTCAATGTTTCTAGGAAAGCAACAGAAGTTGGTATGAGTCTTTAGGTCCCGGACACTCATGTAGAAGACCAGTATGTAGTTTTAGGCTGTTGGCTTCAGTCTGTTACATATGCTGCCAATGGGGGCATTCAGGGGCGAACCAGAGATTCAAGCTTCTTGTCACTTCTCTTGATTCCTCCTTTTAACTGCCTTTTGAATAAATCGATAAGTCTAGTTGCCTGTTTGTAATAAACATATCGATGCCGACATCTAAAATGGCTGTCAATCTCTTTCCAGGCTGCTTCATTTATAATTTTTCTCCCTACTGATTACCCAGAAAAAAAAAAGGAAAATTGAAATGGTGTTTAATGAGGCATGATCTCCACCATTTCCTGTGGTTTTTCTTCCCTTGGAGTACCCTCCTGTCACTATGGCTGGAGACCTTTCTCCCCCTTTTCTTAATAAACCTTGCTTTGCAAAGTAGAAAAAACAATGTAAAACTCTCAGTTTTGTGTGTAATCCATGTTGATTAATTTGGCATATTCTAATTTTATTTTTAGATGGTTATTTATTTCACCTATTTAAAGACTATCAGGAATGAGAGGAAATAAAAGATCTCCCGTGTTCTGGTTCACTCCCCTAGAGCTGGTAGCAGCCAGGGAGGGGCTGGGGAGAAACTAGGAGCCTAGAAATCCATTGGAGTCTTCTATGTTGGTGGTTGAGGACTAGAACTTTATGTATTATCTGCCACTTCCCACGACTTGACAGCAAGAGCTGAGTCAGAAGCACAAGCCCAGGACTCAAACTCACTCTACTGTGCAGCTTGAGCTTTCAAAATGAGACTGCACACACTAGACTCTAATATTTTCTTCAAGATACATTTTTAAGGAAGCACCCAGTGTAAATGTATTTCCACTTCTGCTACATTCCCTAACAAGTGTGGAAAGGTTATACATTTTCAAGGAGGCAACATGATTTTGACTTCTACAAAATTTCATTACACTTCGACTTAAATGTTTAGTTTAGGGTAGAATATACAAATTTAACATCTCAACCCTTGATAGTAGATAGATCTCATAAGACACACTCAACTTGGAAAATGTCATTAAGCCATGTTCTTTGGTGAATGGGAAATTGTAACAACTACAAAATACAAACATGTTTTAAATGAAATGAAATAGTTCTCATTTCTCAGATGGGTTTACTCCAAGAGAAATTATTTATCATTTCTGAAAATGAATCCATTTAACTAACTAGTTGTCTAATTTTTTAAGGTAAGGCATGTAACAATGCTTACTGTTTGGATGCCAGAAATTATAGAATTAGCTGAAATAATTATAGCACTTTAATACTACATAATACTTTCCCAACTAATGATCTCATTGAACTTACTTGATGTAATATAATATTCTCACTCTTGATATAAGACAACTACTGTCCAATGAGAAATTTTAAAAATTCTTTAAAACTATCTCACTGTAAAAATACAGGGTTATTGTGAGCAACTCTAAAGGAATACAGCATAATAGATATTTTTTTCCTTTTTAGTGAACCATAAAGCAAAGTATATTTATGAGTGGTTGTGAATTTTGTCTCATGGACACAATGAATTTTGTGATAAACACCATTGATATCTTGCTCATACCCTGTCAGCATTTTAAATTATGTCAGCGTCAAACAGATGTGCGTTGGATTCTCTCCCTCAGGGTGTTCCCTGCTCTCTGGACATTGCTAAACACATCCCACATGAACTGCCATTGGACTAACACAGCCCTGAGCTCTCAGCCAGTGATGGATGGGATTCAATGTGAATAGACCCCAGGCACTGCCTCCAGGTGAGAGCTCTCCAGGAGAGAACTCTGAGCTGCATGGACTTTAAACAGAATCCCATTATTTTAAATCAAAATTTATCATCAGATTTTTACCATGGTAACTTGCTTAATAAAGCACTCTATTTTGACTTCTTTTCCTTCTCTGCGTCTTTCCAACACTCTACTATCTGTACCAGTTTCAGTATAACTTCCACACAAAATTTATGAAATCCTGAGGACTGTACTCTGCTAACAGGGAAACCAGAAAAATAAGTATTTAAAACAAGAAAAGTCGTCTTCAGCTTTCTTTCAAGAAAAATAAATACTAAGCAGTTGGAGAATAGGTATATTACTAACCAATAAGTAAATAGGCTTCTAATCTATATCAGAAAGAGCAAAAAGAAAAAATCTTAGTCAAAGGGGAAAATTGACTCAGGCACTTCTTTACTGGAAAATGATATGGAAACTAAAAATAGAAGCTGCGTGATCTGAGCATTTAGTTAAGCTGCCTGAATGAAATCCCTGCTATGAATTTTACTCTAGTAAATGAAATATTAACATGTTATCTTCTTTTTCCATATATCCTATTCTTTGTGTTACTTCAGTGTCAAATTAAAACGATTGGGTTTATTATTAATTTTTATTCAGTACCAGCATTTTTAAGCATCCATTAAAAATTTTTTCTGTCACTTAAGCAAAATTTTTAAAATGCATTAAAAATTCAACTTTTTAAGTAGTGAAGCAATAGATAAAAATACATATTTTGTGTTATATGAAGGGAAGACTTTTCAATTTGTAGGTTCCTATATCTGAATGCTCTATGAAAGAAACAATACAATATGTTATATATTCCACTAGTTTGTATCTATGATAGTATCCAGAATTTGTTTTGTAGATGTCACTGTGTTAATGAATATGCAGTTGTTAATCCCATGATTTTAACTAGTTCACTTGTATAATGGACCTGTTTATGCACAACGTTTGGTGTAATTTATAGAAACCTATGGCTGTTACTCAAACCTTCATGCTAAACTATAGATTTGCCACATTCAGGCGTACTTGGGCAGAATCAATGTGGACAGTTCAATGATTTATTCCAGTGAGAATAACATTACTCCCTTAACAGAAGTAACACAGTCCCTAAGCAGTAGTGTTGTTCCAGGTTTGGCCTCCCAGGCTTTCATCAGTTCAGCCAGTGAGAAGTCAATGAGTGCACCTGCATTCAGGTGCTTTATTGTTCATGGACAGCAGAAAGCAGGAAGCTTGTGTCAGTTTCCTGTGTTTCTCAGTTACATGATTCTGAATCACAAGAAACCCAGAAAACTATCTCACACAAAGGAATACTGATTCAGTTTTGCAAACTCCCAAAATTACAAAGGAATGGCAAACATATCAGCCTGTTGGTCCCCTAGGAGTTAGGAGGAAGAATGTGTCTTCAATTCTGGACAGAAAATAAGGCTTCTCTTCTGATCTGGAGGTGTGTGGGTGGGGGGAGAAGCAGAAGAGCTGCTATGTTTAGCTTCTAAGAAAGTTTATTGTTGAGATAATCGTGAAGAGAAGTTGGTTCAAGACACAAGAACTCCATAAATTATTGACTCCCCACATCTTCCACGATAAGAAAGTGTAATCAGTTTATTGCCAGGCATTGATAAATTGAGCAATATAAGATGATTAGCTTTGTTCTTTTCTAACTGTGGCTTCTTAAAAAAAATGCAATGCTAGGAAGAAAGAAATTGGCCTTTCTGTGTGAAAGCAGGAACGGAAAACAAAGCACCTGCCAAGGATCATACCGACCTCAGAACTGCCTTTTACGAAGCCCAGCACTTTACATAAAAAATTCCGCAGATACCCCAATAACCAGGTAACCGGCCTCATTAAAAACACAGAGGAGAAATATCTGTTTGCCAGAGAAAGTGATAACAGAGTATGAGTGGAATTTCACAAATTTGCTTCTCAGGGATCCATTTGTCAAGGAGAAACAACAGGAAGAATGAGACCCTAAACAGGTAGAAGACCCAGTATGAATGTAAACTGGACTTGCAATTCTTTGCTGAGATGTTCCTCTAGCTATCAAGTGTTTCTCTTTGCTAATTGCTTATTCAAGTCTGAAAGTAGGCTGTGCATTCTTTCTCTGATATTATCATAATTGTAGCCCTCTCACCACTACCATTTTGATAATGATCCTATTGAGCACCACTAGGATATCCGGAAAAAGAGAGAAACAAGTTATCAAACAGTTTGCATCATATTTTTTTCTCTTGTTATTGAACACATTAGCAGCAGAGTAAGCTTTTCATGATCATCCTTTTCTCTGACTCTATCATTAACCTTCCGTATGTTTCCATCTTCCGGTGGGCTTCAAAACACTACTGAATTCAGTCTTATGCTTTTACAACCATGTTCATCTAGGTTAATCATTAGAGCCTGTGCATGGATTTATTTCTGTTTCACTTTTCATCCTGTCTTACTTATGAACAACTGAAAATCCTATGAATTCCATTTTAGGTCATCCTTCCTCTGCTTAAGACTTACATGTAAGGTTCAAGCAATCTCAAGACACAGGAAATCCCCATGAGAGTAAGTAATTCTGAGGAAAAGGTGTCAGTTCGGTAGTTATAGGTGATATTAATGTGCAATGCATATGATTGTATCTACAGTATATTGCTAATTCCAATTTCTTATATTTTAAACACAAATTTTATTGAAATGGACTGAATCTAGTCTGGTTTTTGTATTGACAGATCACTTTAATAACAGGCATCTCAGAAAGTATAGGTTACTGTTAATATTAATTTGGAGCTTTATTATCTTTATGATTCAATATCAATCCAAGAGAAAAAATATCAAGAAAATAACTACAAAAGTATCAATGTACTCCAAAAATTTAACAGTTTTTCCTCTTGCTGTTTTATTGTTTTTGTCAGAACCTGGATACAGCAAAATCCTCTACAAATAATGTAATAAAGTTTGAAGAGTTTTCAAAAAATTCATGGCAATCAGTAAACATAAAATAATCATGCACAGATTTCCAAAAACGTACGAAAATTTCCTTAACTTTGAATTTGTTTCTTCTGTGAACTTTGTGCGGTAATGTCATCCTTCTGCAATCATTGACTCAAAATGCCAGTCTTACAGGACTATGTAAGCCAAAGACCTTGACTGGATGTGAACTGTACTACTGCAACAAGGTGGAGGAATCCACCGTGGGGGTAGGCCACAGGCAATCCCAGAGCCTGTGAAACTGTGTCATAAAATGAAAGGTAATTAATAAAAAAAAAGCACATGAAAATAAATAAATAAATAAATATTTAAAATCATTTATGAAAGACACCCATTGTCAGGAGTGGAGAACACAGGGCCGGAGGGAGGGAAGATACGAGTGCCTGGTAAACTGTATCATAAAACAATAAAATAATTCATTGATTAAATGGCTTCAATAATCAAGAGTTTAAGTACACATAGTTTATGATTTTATAGAAAGTAACTAGAAAGTAACTGTAATTTCATTAAAATCGATTATAGAAATAATTTTGGTAAATTATGAATACATGAATTCAGAAAATATGTTTAATGCAAATCTAGGAGAACATAATTCTTCAAATTTAAACATGTACATGCAGTAGGAAAAAAGTTGATATTTATATTAATATAATTTGTCAAGCAAATGCCGTAAGAAATCTAAAATAGTGTTTTTAGTCCTACTGATCCATAAAATTGAGAAAATTACTATTTTTTTATGCTTTGTAAAGTATTATGAGACAAATTGTATTACTACAGAAAATTATTCTAAGAGATGTCTATAAAAGATTATGACCCAATATCATTCTAATAACTTTTTGAATAATCGTTGGAGTTTAAAAAAATTCCCTTTGCTAATGCCTCAGTGCATGTTTGCATAATTGTATAAAACAAATGAAATCTAGATTTAGAGAAAAATGTATATGGCATTCAAGGTGACTTCTAAGTCTTTATTCACAATCCCCTTAACAATTTGTGGACCTTTGAGACACAACACTCAGATTCCTGTGAAAATACCCTAATGATAACTGCTCATGAACTTAGTGCCTCAGAATCCTCATGAATACAAAAATCAATTATGTGAACAGGTGCAGCCAAGTAACTGGGTTTCATGCTCACTGGAATATGACACCACTGAAATTTGATAATATTCTTCCCAAAATAGGTACTTTCACACACAACAATAAGTTAATATATATTCATGAAAATGTAAATATAGAAATCAAAACCTGGAAACTGATTAAGAATGCTTTATAGCAAATTGATCAAATGATTTCAGTCCCATGCAAGATTCTTTTATGGATGGAATTAGCATAGAAGCATAAAATAAGCTATGATATTTTCACCAGCTTTGTATTATTAGCTAAAATTAAGCTTGGTTGTTTTCATTAGTAAGAAATATAAAAAAGAAAATTCATGTTCTCTTTTTACACTGACACCCATGAAAGGTCATGCTATGCACCATGACAAAACTTCAGATTAAATTTTCCAAACTTTTAAATAAAGTGAAATTTTTAAAAATTACCTTTTCCAACATTATATAAAAATAATAGTACTGATATGCAAATATAATTCACTACAGTGTACTAAAATGAAAATGTTGGAGCACATGTAAGTGAATAAGACACCACATTATCTTTATGTGGATATATATATGTGTGTATATATATATATTAATTCTTGGAAGTTTTTTGATTGGTTTGATGTACTTTCAACAAACAATCATAAGGAGGACTGTAAGTAGGCTCAAATATAAACATATATAAACCTACATATGCTTACATAGAAGACATAAACATGCTCAAATATAAATATACAAATATAAGGGGACTGTAAATGTTGCACAAATTGAGTGTTAATTTAAAAATAGGACTGTAGCTATACCCAAAGGATTTCTTACTTTATAGTATCAGAAACAGCTAAAAGTCCAGACATCTGATTACATTTCCTGTGTAGATTCTCAAATAAGAGTTCCACACTCATCAGATTAAAGATTGATATGAGTTGTTGATGGTAGTTCAAATGATTCTGCATCTTTAAGTACTACATGTTGTATGGAAGTATTTCTTTTGCACAAATGGAAAATGGGTTCTGAAAGGATGTTACTTAAATCAGAGAATTCTCAAAGACAGGAATTAAGGATTGTATCAAGAAATTAAGGGTTATGTGTGACTCATTCATTGTCTCAAGTCTTTTCCACCTGAGTTACCACAGCCGTTCAGTTTTGTTTGTTTGTTTGTTTTATGTGACACAGTTTCATAGGCTCTGGGATTCCCCCAACCCCTTCCATACTCTCCCCCCTTGGTGGATTCCTCCACCTTGTTGCAATATTACAGATCAAATCCAGTTGAGATTCTTTCATTGCAAGCGTATACCAAGCAAAGAGTCCAGCATCTACTTGTCCAGATACATTCAACGGTTTCTTGGGGAGACCATCTCTGGTCTGAAGGTAGAGCTGGCAGAATATCATCCTGATTAATTAAAAGCCCCAACTTGACATCAACAACAAATTTACAACATTATGGAATTAATTGTCATGGTATTGAGTAGCCAATATGTTACAAGATGCAAGTTCTTAACCACATCCTGTGGTTTTAAGATAGTCAAGTGAAAAACCTTCCTTACTCTGCCATAAGGGAACCAAGCATCTTAACACTGCAGAGGAACACACAGGAGTAGATGTTTCGCTGTGGCCATTCTTAGAAAACATGATTTCCCAGATTTTGTACTCCTGCCACAGAGGAAGAAGCAAGGTAGGGCACCACCTCTTATACACGTTCAAACGAAGATTCCGAACACAAATTGAATTTATTTACATGTAAGAATGGGATTTTATTAATTCTTTTAGAAGTCAGGATATAACTGGAGTGCCCTGATTCAGAAATCTAACATGTAATCTTTGAATTTATGAGCTACAATACCCAGAGTATGTTTTATCACATAAAGCTCAGGATATGAATGGAAAATATTTTGTGGCTGAAAGTTTCCTGTGTAATTCATAACCTCACCTTTCTATTCCTCTAAGATTACTGTTGTTGACAGACGTCAGTATCTTGAATCATAACAATTTAATTTGACAATACAATACTATTATTGCACTCCATCTCCTTTCCTTTGTCTCTCTCTCTCTTTGTCTCTTACACTCTTCCTCTTTGGTAGATAGTAAATTAAAACTTAAAAATTAAAGATTTGTAGTAATAAGTTTGGAACAAAAATTTCTTTGATGCCTAGCCAAGAAAAATTACATATATGTATGTGTGTTTGTATCTGTGTATGTGTGGTGGCATTATAAAATTTTACAATGTCTTATTCCTGATATACTCAAATGCAATCAACCCAAATTAGCCACCAACATTAAAGCAGCAATATAAACATAAAGTGGAATATAGTTTGCAACTTTAAAAGAAAGGAATAGTAGTAAGCACAACAATAACAATGTCACCAGAAAAATGTTGCAGAAAAACATTATAACAAGAACATAATATCACATTTAAGTGAATGTATACTGTGTGATTAGTTTATATGAATTTAAAGAACAATCAAACAATAAAAGTCAAAATTTTATTATTGGCTACCAATGGATCTTAGCACAGGTAATTGTACTTTGCTGTATTGATGGTTTTCAAGATCACTCCTAGTTCTGATGACTTGCTAGGAAATACATTTAAGCAAGAAAAATATTGTACTCATAATTGCAGTTTATAAAAGCAAAGAAAAACAGTTTTGTCCAGAAAAAGTGATGGAATTCTAGTTTTGGTTTCTTATAATCCTGTAGACAGGCTGTTCTTTCGGTTGTTGTCTTTTTGTTTGTTTGTTTAATGAGGTGCAGACGCAGATGATAAGTATCTACAAACAGGAAAGCTACTCTATCTTGGTATAAAGTGATTGTACTAGGTGTTGCTGCTACAAGCCTGAATCAATCAAAAAACAGGCTTGCACGAGTAACACAATCTCAATCCATGTTGAGACAGTTAAATAAATAAAACTGGATGGTGCCATTTATGCTTTTTAAAAAATACTTATCCATTTACTTTTACTGGAAAGTCAGATCTACAGACAGAAGGAGAGTCTGAGAGAAAGATCTTCCATCCACTGACTCACTCCCCCTCAAGTGGCTGTAACTGTTGGAGCTAAGCAGATCTGAAACCAGGAGGCAGGAGCCAGGAGCTTTTCTTTGGTCTCCTGGCAGGTGTAGGATCCCAAAGCCTTTTGCGTCTTCCACTGCTTTCCCAGTCCACAAGCCAGGAGAAGGATGGGAAGTGGAGCATCTGGGACACAAACAGGCACCCACATGAGATCCTGACACATGCAAGGTGAGGACTTCACGTACTGAGCCAGGCCCAGTGACATTCATATTACAAAAAAAAAAAAAAAAAAAAAAAAAAGATCAGCAAGGGAATATGCAAAAAATATCAAATTCCTGAGAGAATAAGTATGATAATTGCCTTTTATCTCCTGACACATTGTTCTCTTTTATGGTACAATAATTCTTTCATAATAACAATATATTTACTTTGTAATAAAAAGATTGTCAATCAATAAATATATTACTTTCTTATAAATGTATATAAAATACACCAGTATGATGAGAAAAAAGACATACAAAAATAATGATTCAATGCATTTAACCATATGATCTGTTTCTATACTGACCATATATTGGCAATTTATTTGTGTTTATGAAAAGTGGCAAAAGAACATATTAGAATTGAGACACTGGTGAAGGTTTTTATGAAATTCTTACATCCTTCTTTTTGAAACTGTCAAACTTAGCTTCTTTTTTATATACCAAATGTTGATTTCCCTGGGAGCTTAAAAAGAAGCAACTTGAAAGGAGAGATTACGAGCAAAATATGAAAAATGTCAGGTACTCCGATGTCATATGAGTCATAGAATACAAAATGCCAGGGATCTTCAATGAAATGAACTTTCACACTGTAATAGTCTACTCGGGGTGTTTGCTAATCTCAGTGATATAGCTTAATGACACTGAAAAAACTGATAGTGCTAGCTGTACCAAATTGTGAGAAACAAAGGCCCTTTGAAGATGAAGACATAAGCCCCTTGTTCTGTTTGGATCAGAGTGGCTGAATACCTCATTGATCTTCCTGAATCCGTTTTAATCTGAGGACATAGCTCTGTCTGCTTGTCTGATGTTTCTGCCACATCCAACTGATCTACTTTTTTCTGTGTAATCTCACTTAAGATCCCATGCCATCAGAGAATCAGAGAAGCTTGCAGCCTCTTACTAGATGTTTCTACAGTGGTGGTACTGGGGATAGTGAAGTCCTTTTAACCGTAACAGATTTTCATATCATGCAGCTGGTAATCTATTGTGGAGGCAACAGACAGAGGCATATAGCCTGTGACCTATTTCATAAAATATGGTAATTTTAAGAACATGACATTTCAGTGGTACTTTAGATATATGCATTATTATGATTCATCATGTTTTTAAATATTTTTATTTTTATTTGAAAGGCAGGTATATAGGCAGAAGAGACACAGAGATATAGAAAAGATCCCTCTGTTGGTTTATTTTCCAAATGCAGTTGAAGGCAGGTGTCTCATCCACTTTCCGCCATTCATCAAGCCTCCCCTCCAAAATTGGTGGTCCACATGGGCATGCATCCCTCTCAACATCATCAAAAATAAAATGAGCTTATTATTAAGCAAAACAAAAATTTTATTTAATTAATTTCAGAGCTACACACACATATACTTATATGATAGATAGATAGATAGATAGATAGATAGATAGATAGATAGATAGATAGAATGTTTTATTTACTGATTCCCCATATGGTCACAATATCTAATGGTTGCCCAGACCGAAGCCAAGAGTCAGGAACTTCATCTGATTTTTTCATCTGGGTGTCAGGGACACAAACACTTGGGTCAACTTCTCCTGTTTTTCCCAGGTCATTATTTGGGTTTTGCAACAGAAAAGGAGAAGAAGGGACACAAACCATTGCCAATACGGTTTGCTTGCATTGCTGTTAACAACTTCAAGTGTAATGCCACAACTTGGGCAGTTGTAGAATACAGTTTGAGAGAAATAAAAAGAGAGGGAGATAAATCAGGAAATATCACATCTGTTGATGGAGTCTTCAAATTTATTTCATGATTGGAACTCAATATGCATCTCCCATGTGAGTTACCTGAGCTTACAATGCTGTCTTCTGGGGTTTAATTTAGCAAGAAGCTGACCAAGAAACCAGAAGTACTCACTCAACCTAAGGACTCAGGTATAGGACTAGCCTGCATTTTAATAGCAAGTCTAACACCTGCTTCAATGATATTTTCAGCAACTAATCTCAAGTGAGTACTTATTACCAAAAAAAAAGGGAAATCTTTACCATATAGTAAACAAAACACTTTTTTTCTGTTTATATCTTTGATGACAATGTAAAATAATATTTTCAAATCAATATTCTATACATGAGTATTTGTTCTTGGCTTAATCTTCACCCTAAGTGCTAAGAGTGAATGCAGTCTTGCCATGGATAGCTGGGATAATTAAATAGCTGTTTGACTATCTGCAACAAAAACTTTATGCAAACATGTATATAGCGTATATATGCAAGGGTGTTTAAAACGTTCTTGCAAAATGGAGTTAAAGCACCTAAAATTGTTCAGACCATTTTGGAGACAGATCTAAACATATGCATGTAGATGATGTTTCATGTAAATTAGGTACATGAAAACATACTGCACATACTTAGAATTCTCTAACTGGCAGTTTTGTTTGCATTGCACAAGATATTTTTTCACAAATTATTTGCACAGATTTTCCTTGGTGCCCCTATCTTCTTTAATGTCCAAATTGTCTTATACTAAGATGTAAAAGCTCTAAAAGCTTTTTTCTTCTTTTTTTAAAGATTCATTTATTTTTATTGGAAAGTCAAACATACAGAGAGGAGGCGAGACAGAGAGGAAGAGCCTCCTCCCCAAGTGACCTTAACAGCTGCTGCTGCTCGAATCTGAAGCCAGGAGCCAGGAACTTCCTCCGGTACTCCCACGCAGGTACAGGGTCCAAGGCTTTGGGCCATCCTTGGCTGCTTACCCATGCCAGAGCAGGGAGCTGAATGGGAAGCAGGACTGCGGGGAAACCTGAAGTTATTCAAGGACATTGATCCAGCCTCATACCCTGAACAAAGTTACACAAACATAATTGTAAACAGGGCAAGATCAACCTTAACACTGCACAAAAGGCAAAGGAAGATTAGCTAGACGTCCCCCGAGAGTCTGCTCCTTTGTTTAAGACCTGATGTCTTTAATGGCTTTTATGTAGCTGATTTGAATGACTGTGGAAACTTGATGTAGAAAAGAAACTCAGAAAGAAAACATCGGTGGCAGTTCATCGTAACTTACCCTATGGACAATACCAGGATGAACCCCAGGACATGTAAAAGGCCACTGGCAGGGAGCTGGATGGGAAGTGGAGCTGGCAGGATTAGAACTGGCACCTATATGGGATCCTGGTGTGTTCAAGGTGAGGACTTTAACCATTATGCTACCACGTTGGGCCCCTTTGTCTCGTAGTTTTAATAGGCTATAAAAAGGGAAGCTCTTGTGATTCATGTGGGAGAGGGCTGATTTTGATCAGTTAGTTGGGCGAACGTTCCAGCGGAGGCTCAGCTAAGACCACAGAACACACATGGGACTTCCCCAACGCATATAAAATTAAATGAACTAGATCAGTTAAAATAATGGAGAGAGGTTGGATTACAAGACATGGAACTTGACATGGACATCCGTCCCATAAGCTGATTGGACTCCTGATATTTCTCTGAGACTCACCTCCAAGAGGGACGGGCAGCCTCCAGGTCTCTGCCTACTCAAGTGTCTATCTCTCTGCTAATATTTTGCTTGAATAAGTAACATTCCTCTAATGAACAATACAGTGTTTTTTTTTTAATTTTTATTGAGGTATTTATTTTTATTGAGGTATTAATATTTATTGGAGGTATTATACTGTTAATGTAACTTATTAACCATTCTTTTAAATTTCCTTATAACTTTTTTTTTTGTTTGTTTTAAGGTGATGGCACTATTAGTATACATCCCCATTCTCCATTTGTACATGAATAAGAGGTCTATGGAGTATATCAGTTGAATATTGATTTTTTACTTAGCTTAGGAATGCTCACACACGTTAAATTTCAGTACATCTAGCTCAATTGTGCCTTAATGTTTACAGACATTAAGTTGTTCCAGCTTTGTATTTGCAAAATACTGTATTACTTTATTTTAGTTTATTTGGTACTAGTGAGGCTTAACACATTCAAGTTTTCTTTCTACAAAACCTTAATATCCTTTAATGTCTTTATTCATAGCATTATATTATTTTACCTTTTTGATTTTGAATTTTACAGTTGCCTTCATTTATGTATTTTTGTTGCTTATATTTACATAAATTTCCATGTACTTCTGAGTTTTGTTTATAAGCCACAAATATCTTAACTTTAGCACCCTGTGTCTTGGCTCTAATACTTTAAATAACAATGCAGTCTAGTTTATCAATATTCTATATTTATGGCCTTTGATCTTCACATATTAATATTCCTGAAGCTTCTATTTTTGAAACTTCTATTTTTAAATAGATCTTCCATTTTTTTTAAGATTCATTTATTTTTTATTGCAAAATCAGATATACAGAGAGGACAGACAGAGAGACAGAGAGGAAGATCCTCTGTCCGATGATTCACTCCCCAATCAAATGGCCGGAGGTACTTAATTTTTTGCAAGTTTTTATAATTTTTTTTATTGCTGTTACTCTCTCAAAATGTATGAGGTTTTTCTTTAAGTGTCACGCTTTTTTGTATATTCTTTAATATTTGCTTTATTTTTATTGGAAAGGCAAATTTATAGAGAGAAGTAGAAACAGAGAAAAAGATTTTCAGTCTGCTGGTTCACTTTCCAAGTGGCCACAATGGTTGGAGCTGAGACAATCCAAAGCCAGGAGCCAGGAGCTTCTTCTTGGTTTCCCACACAGGTGCAGGGGCCCAAGGCTTTGGGCCATCCTCTACTGCTTTCCCAGGTCACAGGCAGGGAACTAGATGGCAAGTGGAGCAGCAGAGACATGAACCAGTGCCAGGATTTAGTCACTGGACCCAATTGTTAATGTTTTAATATTAAAAATTCATATATATTAACTATGTTCTTTGGGGCCCGGCGTGGTGGCCTAGTGGCTAAAATCCGTGACTTGAACACACCAAGATCTGATTTGGGTGACATTTCTAATCTCAGCAGCCCACTTCGTATCCAGCTCCCTACTTATGACCTGGTAAAACATTTGAGGACAGCCAAAAGCCTTGGGATTCTGCACCCGAGTGGGAGAGCTGGAGGAAGTCTCTGGCTCCTGGCTTTGGATCGGCACAGCTAGGCTCTTGTGGTCACTTGGGGGAGTTAATCATCACAGGGAAGATCTTCTTCTCTGTCTCTCCTCCTCTCTGTATATCTGACTTTGCAACAAAAATAAAATACATCTTTAAAAGAGTGTTCTTGGGCCCGGCAGCATGGCCTAGTGGCTAAAGTCCTTGCCTTGAACGCCCCGGGATCCCATATGGGCGCCGGTTCTAATCCCATCCAGCTTCCTGCCTGTGGCTTGGAAAGGCAGCCAAAAGCCTTGGGTCTCTGCACCCGTGTGGGAGACCCAGAAAAGGTTCCTGGTTCCTGGCTTCGGATCGGGACAGCACCGGCCATTGCGGCTCACGTTGGGAGTGAATCATTGGACGGAAGAAGATCTTCCTCTCTGTATAAGTGACTTTGTAATAAAATAAATAAATCTTTAAGAAATAAAAAAATTAAAGTGTTCTTCATAATGCTTCCTAATAGTTTAGAATTATTAAACTGTGACTAACGCTATTCTTCTATGCTATTATTGCCCAAATTTTACTGTTCTCTTAACCCGCACACTGTCCAATTTATACAATCATTATTATGACAAGAATTCATTGCGAACTCAGTTTAGATTGAGTTTATGCTATTCTGAAGACAGTGAGAACCTTTACATATTTTAATTGGCCAATTCGAAAGCTTCTTTTTTATTTATTATTCCAGGATAAAATTCCATAGGCTCTTCAGCTTCACTGTTCGTTTTGCTACTGTATCTTCATTTCATCAAACACATACATTGTGGCTACGTCTGCCCCTACTTCTGTTAACTTTATAAATACTTGTTTATGTTTTCTGATGAATCAACATTCTTATTTGTATTTTCTTCCAATTTAGTAGCTTCTCTTTAATTGGGAGTTGGCTAAGCTGCACTTTCAGAAAAACAAGAAAAAAGTTTGAGATGAGAATATCTTTATAAATGATCCCTTAACATACTGCTCCTGGGGATGGGAAAGATGAGAGCAGTAAAGAGAGTTAACAGGGCACTTAGAGAGTAGAAATGTAGCCATGGTGTAATATTAGATTAAGTTTTGTAATGAGTGTTTTCCTTCAGATCCAATACTGGAAATTTGGAACAAGTTATACACTGCAATAGTCAAGCAAGAGAATTCTGTTCATAATGTGCAAACCCAGGTCCCATCATTCATTAGTTGAAGAATGTCACACTGCAGGAGAATCTGAAATGCTTCTAACTTTAATTTTTGCATGTCCTTGAGCAAACCAATCCAAGATCACTGCTTTGGGTCACTGCCCTGTTCATCAAAGTGCTGATCATTGGAGGTATGTATACTCACAGAATTTGTTTTTTCCTTATCACTGGCTTTTTGTATCCCCTTTGAATTGTATGAAAGTAAGAAGCTACTCTTGTTCTTCACTGATGTACAAATTTGCTAACTAGAAAGTTTGTACTTATTTTCCTACTCATCAGCTGCTGATTAGCATCCACTCAGCTGTAAGTTCACAGGCAATGTTATCATTCAGAATTATTGCAGATGTTTAAGTTTGCATATTTTTTTCCTTTTTTTCTTTTGAAAGTCCCTAAAGAAAACTGGGGTTTAATTTTACCACAGATGCACCATTTCTGTCACATAATACATTGCTATTTGTCAGTCTGATGGATGATGGTGGCCAGACTGTGGCAATTCTGTCACATCGCCATGTGGTGTGTAGTGCTCTATGATGCATTATATGACCTTGTTGGAAGTACATTCTGCCAAGTTAAATGTGCCACATTTTCCCTCTAGTCAAATGTACTGTACTATATGCATTTATTTATGTGACCATTTAATTAATTGAACATCATTATTGACAGATTCAACTTCCCTCAGTATTTTTACGGCCAATTTCCAAATTGCTTATGAGAACAATACTGAAACAGTTATGACTGTTTAAAAGATCATTTAAATTGTAAAAAAAATGGATGAACAAAAATAGAAGACATAGTGAGTGTACAGGTAATTCTAAGTTAGCCATGCATACATTAGGAGAGTACTTCTTCAGAGGCGTCAATACACTGCTTTGGTACCAGTACACAGCAGCAGAAACTTCAACAAGTGTACCAATGAGCAGAGTGGCAGCAAATCCCTCCACATCCATTGGGAAACTAGTAAGTAGTGTCCTCAAACTCTGCCATCTGAGTAGATGACTGAGGCATTGTAATGGAAAGTTTATGGCTCGTGTGTGGTACAAGGAGGATGAGGATATATAATTGGTATTTGATCATGGGTATGTATAATGTTCCCTTACCATGCTGCAACTAAAATTAAAAATGATGCTTAATTCATGATATTAAAGAACAGATACTGGCTTAATGTCAAGTCTTCTGTATAGAACCGAAATTTTAATATCCCTCGTTTGCTTCAGTGGGTGATAGTATTTGAGTACTACAAAGAGAAAGATGAAAAGAGAAATAGACAACTTGTTCATTTATTCTTAAATTACATGGTTGTCTTTTTAGTATTCTTAAGATTTTGAGTATGTACAATTAACATGATGAATGGAAGATAACTGGGCCCTTTTATATCCATACCTGCTATAAATTCTGTGATCCAGTGTTATTTCATCATTGAGGTGTTTTTTTGGTTATTAGTCATGTTTGTGTTTTTGTTTTGTAACAGTGTGATTATTTTACTTGGGAGCAGGCCCATGGATATCTTTTTGTTGACCTTCAGGAAGATGCTCCTTTGCATGCCTGGATTGCAATATGATCTGTTTTTGAAAGATTTATTCATTTGAAAGGTAGCACTACCTACTGTGTCACAGCACTGACCCCTGGAATAATTTTCAAGTAAACCTGTTGGATAATAAAGATATCTCAAAGCTATTTAGTCTTCCCACTCAAGTATTTGTCATACCTGTTTAGATATTTAGATATTTTACATTTTTCTAAAAATTGTTTTATTATGTTCAGCCCATAATGCTACATATATTCTCATGAATGCATGAAGTATCATTCCAGATGTTTTAATACCTTAAACTTTAAAAAAAATTATTTATTTATTACTGGAAAGGCAACTTACAGAAAGAAGAAGAATCAGAGAGAGAACTATCTTCTATCCACTGGTTTACTCTTCAAATGACCATAACAGTTGTAGAGCAAATGATTTGAAGCCAGGAGTCAGGACTTCATTCCAGGTCTCCCACGTGAGTACAGAGGCCCAAGGAATTGGACCATTCTCAATAGATTCCCAGATCATAAGCAGGAAGCTCAATCAGAAGCGGAGCGGTCGGACTTGAAATGGCAATCATAAGGGATGCCAGCACTGCAGGTGAGATTCACCTTATTATGTCATGGTGCTGCTCCCAGTCATTTCATATTGCAGGATATATATATATTTTTTTTTTTTGCTAATTCATTGAAACAACATAGAAATAGAGTTGATACTTTCAATTTTCAGCTTAAACACAGTGCTCATGCTAGATTCACCTGTTGGTTATAATATTTTTGGGTAGAATTACTGGTACTCTGATTACCCATCTGCATAGCAAAATATCAATGACTTAAATTAACAGCTTTCTTTTATATTTACAGTCTATGCACTATATCTCAGAGTTAGTATTTTATCATTCTATCTAGTGCCGTCCTAGGTAGTTCAAAGGTTGGGGGTTAAAATTCTCTATGTATTTTTTTTCAAATATGATTAGATATAAAATTGTTGGTTGATGCAGGCTCATCTTTCAGATCTTAGCAAACAAGGTTAGAACATACACAGATGACTACTATAAATGCCCTGATTCAAAAAGCTACCACAACAGGATAAAATCGTAGGTTTTGAAAAAAATCACATGGTATCATTGTCATTGCATCCTTTTCACTTCATTACAAACTCAATTCGATGTCAGCATGTGTCAAAACTGAGCCTCCTCTGAGGCTCAGATGGAGCAGTAGACAGCATATCCAGGTGCACATGGAGGATATGGTAGTCCATCAGAGCCTGCAAAAGGCACTAGTACCACAACAGAGGATGGAGGACAGAGCAAATTGATCATCTACCCAAACCATGTGTTGGCAGTGAAAATCCAGGCAAACGGAGACTCTAAGGTGGACCATCTCAGCTAGTGGAACCTGGAGAGATTTCATCATGCGAGATTTGCAGCAATTCAGAATTGTTGAATGCTCAAAATCACTTGAGCCGTGCCCTTGGAGCATGCCCCACATAGGAGACCCTGAGATGGGTGGGAGGGTGGATGGGGCTTGTACCTTTATCTCCCCCCTTACACCAGATTCAGAAGAGAGAGAGAGAGAGAGAGAGAGAATGTGGAAACAATGGTCTTACCCACTTTCCTGTAGCCCTTGACCCTTTGTGCCCTGATCAACTAGGTGAAGATTATCAAAATAGTAACTTAAAGAATTCGATTCATTCAAGCACTGAAAACCCTCACCAAATCTCAAAGGAAACGAAAAGATGAGTAATGGCAGGAGGTTTAGGGAATTTAATGTAGAATAAGAAGGGGAAGGCAAATGCAATTAGCAATACTCTAAGAAGCTGCTTGAGAAGCCCACTTCCAATATTTGAGTGCTTATATTCAAACCTCAGCTCACATTGTTTATTCTACTTTCTCTTACTACACACGCTTTGGGCAGCAGTGGTGGCTCGAATACTTGGGTTGCTACTGCCCTCACGGGAGTCCTAGCTGGTCTTGATTTGCTGTATGAGCTAGTCCTAGATACTGTGGGCACAAAGTGAGCTAACAAATGTGAAGAAAAAAATCTCTCTCACTCCCTCTGTCTCAGGCTTTCAAGTAAATCAACAAATAAACAACAACTATAATCTAAAATGGAAGAAGATAAAAATAATCTTTTTGAAAATGGCAGAGCAAAATAGGTATTTACTTAATTATCTGTATTGAGTTTGACATTTTGTTATATTTTATAGATTGGCATCTGTGAGATTTTAGCTCTAAATATTCAAGAGCTATCTGCCTTTTTAAATGTATATTTACATATATAATGTATTTAATATAGTAAAATGGGTTTATTGAACCAAGATTTCAAATTTCTTCAATTATAATTTTAATGGTTGCAAGGCATGTGTGCTAAACTGGTGGTGTGTCTAATACCTACAGCATGCTTAAGGTATTGAAAATTTTGTAAAATGGTACCTGATGAGTGAATTATATTGTTATATTTTAATACAACTTGAAGTTGTATTTATTAGACCTGTATAAAAAGTTTCTCATCTTGAGTATAATTATAAAATATTTTTATATACCAGATGTCTTTTCAAAATTGATTTCTATTTTCTTTCCACTGTGTTCTTTTATGTTTCCAAATTTTGAAGCTCTTCTTTTAAAATTTTCATATACAATTGAAAATAATGTGTATTTTGACGTTTGATATGTTTTACAAGTCTCAAGTAGGTTAAGCTATTTAGGGGTATTGGATATTTCTTTTGTAAGCATTCTGATTTTTGTTGTACTTGTTCTGAGGATAAGAGAGAAATGCTAAAATTTCCATACACAATTATGAATTTGATCATTTCTTTCATGCTTTGCTTATATTTTGGTTATGTTCTGTAGGTACATTTAGGTTTAAATTAATGTTCTCTGGAAGTATTAACACGATTTTTATTTACTTTACCTTTATAACTCAGATTATATACATCTGAGTTATGTATATTTTTTTCTGAAGTGAATTTAAGTGAGTTTTACTGGTTTGAAAGTAGTGACTTTTAATACATGGATATGATAGTAAAATGTAAATATATTGCATTAAGGTTCACAATTTGGGAGCTAGCATTGTGGTGCAGTGGGTTATACACACACACGTACATCGAGCATATGTCAGTTTTATAAATTCTGCATATGAACCAGTTAAAATTTCAGTCGTTTCCTTTCTGACCCAGCTCCAGCTAGAGCACCCAGGGAAATAACATAATTGCCAATGTTCTTGGACTTCACGATGCACATGGGAGATTTGAATGGAGCTCCTGCTTTGGCCTTACTCAAGCCTGGACACTGCTGTCGTTTGGGGAGTATGCATCCGAAGCCAGGAGCTATTTTTATTCTCTCTCACAATGTGTGTGTGTGTGTTTGTGCGTGTGTTTGTGTGTGTGCACGGCTGCACACCTGTGCATAACTCTGCCTTTCAAATAAATAAATGAGTTTTAAGGAAGATAATCATTTTTCTTAAAAGTATTTATTTTTATTTGAAATTACTAAAATAGCTTTAGTCTTTTCCAACTAGTAAAGGACAGAATATAAAACTGGCAAATTAAAAGTAAGTGTTTAATCATAAAGGTTTTTCTTCTCTGTAGTTGAATTATATGTATGCATTTATGCTGATAACTAACATCTTATAGGTGTCAGCTTTCTTGGGCATAGAACATTTCCCTCCTGTTGTTTTTTTTTTTTTTCTAGTTTTGGTTAAAATGTATTAAAATAATTTGCCTTTTTTACAACTGATAAATTTTATAACATTTTGCTGTTCCTTTTTGCCTCTCTATTCCATACAATTATTCTCTATATACAGTTTCTAAATAAGTCAGTATTTAACCAGTTCTGATTTCCTAGACTCTTTTATACTAATCTACAAATTTAATATTTTTGCTGTATTTTCTTCTTATGATTATCTAGGAGTCTCCAAATTTTATATTGTTTCCTGTTTAAGCATTTGTTTGCCCAAGTTCACTATAAATTAGTATTTGTTTATGCAACTTTTGTTTCACTCCATTGGATTAACCACATTACATCACATTCTGCTGGGGTAACACTTGTTTTAATCACTGAAATTTGTCTATGGTATTTTGATATGGTTTATCAAGTGGTATATTAAAATTTAAATTCAGCGTTTTGTATTTAAGAAATGTTTTGTCAGTTTTATTCAGTACATAATGAGCTTTCTTTACCTTCAACTCTGAAATAGTTTGCATATAAGGTATATCACTGTATTTGCACACCTTGAAATTACATTAAAATAGAAAATGAAAATTTTAGTAAATTTTTATGTCTGTCCACATTTTGTTCAAAATCATTACATTATTAATTATGTTTTATTCAAATTGTTGGGTATTTTCTGCACTAAAAACATGTCAAGGTTTTTAAAATATAATACACAGTGTTCTTTATTTTAAAAACCTCTACATATCACTACTACTGGTTTATTTATACTTCTGTTCTCATATTTCCTGAAATCTTCTAAGATTTTACAATTAAAAACAGCATTTTTTTTTACATCCTCTTCTGTCTAAATACCCACGATGTTCCAACAGAACACATGTGCATTTGGTGTTTGCATTCCAGTTACTGTTGGATCTATGTCAAGATAATCACAACATTTTTTGTCTTCTTCATCATATATAAATAACGAACCTCTTTTTGAACTTTTTCATTCATATAATGCTATCTAATTCTGTGTCAAAGGGGAATCTAAACAGAATAAGTCATGGAAAACTAATTCAGTGTGCTTTTCCATAAATTACAGCACACTATAAAGGTAAGGGGATCTGATTAATAGAACCTAATACACAAATACAAACATGTATAGACAAATAGTTCCTTTTAAGATAAAAGTCATTTCATCAGAATGAGGTGGCATCTCACTGTATTTTTTCTAATTCATTTACTGATTAATGGTGATAAAAACCTTTTTACATACTCATTCTATCTGCATGTCTTCTTTAGAAATATGTCTCTTAATTTCTTGCCCACATATCAGATGATATTTAAGCACTGAGTTGTAGCGTTCCTTATTTAATACAAATCTTAACTCTTCATTAGAAATAAAGTGTTTAATCACTTCTTTCATTTTACAGTTTCTTTGACATGCATAATCTTTCAGTTACATCTCCTACTTTTCCTTTTTTGTTTTGGAGGGGGTGTCATGCTCAACATTACATTGTCAATGTCAAGACTTTCCTGTGCTTTATTTATAAGTAATATAATTTATGTACTATTCTTTATTAAATTTGAAGTTTTCTTTGTGTATATTGCATAAAACATGAATTGCAAATTATAATAAATACTGGTGAGCCTGGGCTAAACAAATGGCTAAACTGCTAATGATGGAAACTTCATCTATAAATTGTGATAACAGTGTGGATATTTCTAAATGTTTTTAAAATAGAACAATCATATGATTTAAGAATTCTACTGTTGTGTCTATAGCCAAGGTGCTGATAGCAGGTGTTCAAAAGTTGCACTCTCCTGCCAATTCAACATTGTTTAAAGTCCCATGCCCATGTCATCCTTGAAGTATGGAATAGATGGATGAATGGATAATAGGCATATAAATGAGTTTGAATTTAAAGGCTTACTAAAAGGTAGAACCATTTTATTCTAAAGCACAGGATAATCTAAAGAGAATTGGTTTGTGTAACATAAGGTAGACACAGGAGGATCAACACTACGTGTTAGTACCTATATGATAAAAATCTAAATTAAACTCATTCTAGCAGATAATGGTGATTTCTAAGCACTGGACATGAAGGCAAAATGGTAGTCACAGGTCCAAACTGTGAAGTTTGTTTACACAGAAGGAGTAAGTCTAGAACTCTTTTGCCTGTTATTGATAATTATTACATTGTGAACTTAAAAACTACAGAGTTCTTGATTCATTTTCTTTTAAAAGAAATCTGTATTTATTTGAAAAGTAAAATTCAGGAAAGGGAGAGAGAAATCTTCCATCCTTTGATTTCACCTTCAAGTGGTCACAATGAACAGGGCCAAGCTAAGCCTAAGACAAACCCAAGGCAGGTTCAAATCAAGCCCACACTGGGAGCCAGGATCTTCATCTATGTCTGCCATGTGAGAGGCAGGTGCTCAAACCGTTAGCAGGGGATGGATCCGAAGTAGAGCGGCCAGGATAACACAGAGCACTCATGTTGGATACTAGCACCCCAGTCAGCATATCTACATGCATTGTGACAACATCATTCACATTGGTTTTAATGCTCTTAACACAGTAATAATAGCTAGCAGTAGTGTATGAAAAGGTTGAAAGACAGATTTCAGCATATATTTGTTTATGACACAAATTATAATGATGGTTCAAGTTATATTCTTATCTTCAAATTCATCAACCTGTATATGTTTCACATGAATTGCTTCAGTAGGTAGATGGTACTTCAATAATAGAAAATTTAAAATGGAAGTCCAAAATCATGCATTTGGATTCATAAACATGAAGGGCACTTTTATGTCTAAAATACACTATTAGCACGGAGGGTATTAATACTAATTCCTAAGTTAATCAAAAAATAAAGCTAGTGTGACTAACTTTTCGATAAAATACATAGATGCCACACAAAAATGACATTCTTTGTCGTGCGTGATCAAAATAGTCAGAGATGTGTGCAGTGGATCATAGAATCAATTAACAGATGCTGCTGTCACTTTAATAATTCTTATTTACACACAGTGTTAACTTCCCCTTATATAAATAAATCGTCCTTTTGCACTTACAGAATGCATATGCACACATATTGTAGGCTTTAAGTTTCTATTTCTTTAACCATCAATTCATTTCTTTTTTCATTAACATATTTACCTATTTCACACTTTTTCTAGATTTGTAATTGAATATAAGTTAGGAGCAGATTGATAAAACTGTTAAGATTACTTTAGAAAAATCTAGATTTTTTCTATACTATAAAATTTGTATTTCATATTTTGTAATATAAAAGTTTGTGACATTTAAAAGTATATCAATTGATCAATAACTTTCAGTGTGTTTATATACATGTGTATACTGCAGATTTATTTATTTTGACTGCAAAGGTAGGTGCCCCTGGAAAGGAGACACAGAGAGAAAACTCTTCTGTCTGATGGTTCACTCCAGAAGTGGCACAGAGACCAAAGCTAAGCCTGTTGGAAGCCAGGAGCTAGGAACCTGCTCCGGGTCTCCAAGGTGGGTGCAGCGTCACAAAGCTTTCAGGTCATCCTCTACTGATTTCCCAAGCCACAAGACAGCAGCTGGATGGGAAGCAGAGCAGCCAGGACATGAACCTGTGCCCATATGAGATCCTGGAAGATGCAAGATGAGAGAATCCACCACTAGGCTATCGCACTGGGCCCAGCATCTTATATTTTTCCATTTGTTTTCTTTTTCATTTGTGTCACTGTTTTCTCTCGCTCTCTTTCTCAAATATACATATGTACTTATGTGCAATCTCTTAAAGGAGAGCTGGCCAAAACACATTTCAAAGGTATAAAGAAAGAGTGGAAAAAGACAGTCTTTAATATACTCAGCTTGAATCTCATGCTAGCATTGCACATTCAGTGTACATTGTGAGCAGAATTTAACAAAAGGTACAACAGCTGAAGCAATACATTTTAAATATTATGGGAGATACCAAATGCATGAGTGAATGCAAAATACTTGCAATACAGTAAGGTAAGCTATATAGTACTAATGTGATTGTAGATCATTTATTAAAGACATTCTTGAAAATTTGCCGTAAGCATTCACACGTATAGTCCTATGTGTCACTTGGTACTGTTTCTGTAGGCTTAGACTCAGCTGAGACACTCAGAGAATGAGAAGGCTGAATGTTTAAGTGGTGACACACAGGCCTTTCTATATGGGAACATTATGATTCATTATGTCAAAATAATTTTGCCATAATTGGTACAATAACCTGAATTTCACCTAATTAGATTCATAAATGTAAGAACATTCATAAAGCATTATGAAAAGAAGAAAACAAGAAATTTGTAATGGAAGGAGCATAAACATTTATTCATAGCAAAATTTATATTTATTCATACCAAAATTTATATTTATTTTTATATTCAAGTTTTGGAGAATAGAACTTTAGCACATTTGACAAACTTACTTTATCTTCAGTTTGTTGAACAATTTTAAGAGTACACACAATGGGCCCGGCGGCGTGGCCTAGCGGCTAAAGTCCTCGCCTTGAACATGCTGGGATCCCATATGGGCACCGGTTCTAGTCCCGGCAGCTCCACTTCCCATCCAGCTCCCTGCTTGTGACCTGGGAAAGCAGTCAAGGACGGCCCAAAGCCTTGGGACCCTGCACCCGCTTGGGAGACCTGAAAGAGGTTCCTGGTTCCCGGCTTTGGATTGGCTCAGCACCGGCCTGTTGCTGCTCACTTGGGGAGTGAATCATCGGATGGAAAATCTTCCTCTCTGTCTCTCCTCCTTTCTGTATATCTGACTTAGTAATTAAATAAATAAATCTTTCAAAAAAAGAGTACACACAAAAATTTTGAAAATTTTGAGATATGTAATACTTTTAAGGCATAAAACAATTTTAAAAAACCCACTATTTCATCATACAAATACACACACATTAACACACATATACAGACACATATATATCTATGTTCCTGTACACACGTGGGAGACCTGGAGGAGGTTCCTGGCTCCTGGCTTTGGATCGGAGCAGCTCTGGCTGTTGTGGTCACTAGGTGGAGTTAATCATCAGAGGGAAGATTTTCTCTGTCTCTCCTCCTCTCTCTATATCAGACTTTGCAATAAAGATAAGTAAATCTTAAAAAAATTAAGAAATTTTAAATTCTCATCTAGGAGAAATTTTCGTTCACATATGTGTGTAATTCATCAATACACCAGTAGAGACATGAATATATCATCATAGGACAATGGTGTATCTAATGACATTCCGAATTTATTCCACATGTCTGTAAAAGTTAACATCCAATAGAGTGAGAGTACCATTATTGTTAATCCTCATAAGTCATCTAAATACTAAAGCAGAAGTATTTAGCAAAAACTCAAAAACTAAAGCTAGAGCGAAAGTATTCCTCTGACTGTCATTTAGAAGCATGAAAAGCAGATGTAACCAAGTGGTCCGTACTTAGGAAGCTCTGATAGAGGAGTCACAAATTATACCTTCACTGTCTTATCATTATCCAATCAAAAATATGTCATTCATAGCCATTATTTATGCTCAACAAATGCTGGTTATGTAAACAGATACACTTGTTTCGGAATTTGTGGAAATTTTGAGCTAAACAAAATGAACAACAGATTTACACAAAGCATTGTTCATGCAATGGAAACAGAAATAATTATGCCAATTACAATGAATTATTTTGTAATAAATATGTGCATAAAGGACATATTTAGAAACGATATCAAAGTATTAAAATATCCATATGTACATGAGCTTCGTAGTTCAATAGACTACCATGTCATTCTACCAGCATATATGCATTTCATAATAATTTATTTATTTACAAATTACATTTACAGTCATCAGTTCCCTTTATATGCAAATCAAAGTACAACATTTAATCCACAGTTATATTTTGGTCATATGAAAACGGAGAACTTTTGAAGTGTAATTACATTTCCTGTATAAATTTGAAAATGTGATTCAAAGTGTTTCATGCAGAAACATAGGATACTCTGAAAAGAATAAGAAGCCATCATGAAAATATTTAACACAGAGATTTTAGTTATGACTTTGATTTGTTTATAATGGACATTCAAGCATTGAAACTCAATATTGCACGCTGATGATTAGTGATATATAATGGAAAAAGTGGCTTGCTGGGATACAATTAGTGAAATCACACTTGCAAGAATCCAAATATAACTATTCCATAAAGATATATTATTATGGTAGGAATAAGTCAGAAATAAGTATAATAACCATTGATTCATTTTTAATTGCAGAAAACAATAAATTCTTTAAATCTATCTACCTTAAAGGTTGAGATAAAGTCACAACAAATTTTTTTCACATACTCTTCCAAATATTTTATACACCAGATCTATTTCAAAATATACATCTTGCAAGAAAAATAATCAGGCTAAAAATTAGGTTAACAACTCTCACAGGTCATGTATCTTGATTTTTTTTGTCTAATATCTTACTTCTGTTATATTTAGGGAAATGTCAGAATCTAAGCTAATCTTTTTTTTTTTTTTCCTATTTAAGTTAACCAGTTTGGTTTAAAACCTAGGATTGAAGTAAGAAACAGTACTGATTTACATTTAGAAAACAAGTCACAGTTAGCCACAAGATGGCACTCTAGTGCTAGCAACACATGATTTTCTAAGCATTAAATAGGAAAGATCATATGCTGTAATTAATTTATATATTTAACTCCTGCTTAGCATATTTTAGGCATGTTTACAATAGAATATCAAATAATCTTGGGACAAAAATGCTTAACATGTAGTAATTTCATCTGATTTTTCAAGCAGTAACAGTAATATACTTTACATGTAATAAGGTAAAAAATTAACATTTAAATATTTAAGAATATTTCCGAAAATGAAAGGACCACAAGTACCTTAGCTGAAATTTTATAACTTGAATTTCTTTTTGTATACAGTAGCATGATTTCAACCTCTAGCACTAGCAGCAAGGATTCCAAACTTCTGACTTAGTAACTGGATCTTATGCTAGATTGCTCATTTAACCATAAAATAGAACAAGCAACGATAACTGTGTCATAGGGTTCCTATATCGTGAATAAAAATACTTCATGCAGATTTTAACATAATACTAATTTTTAATACTTACTATTTATTTTTAAAGCAACAATCACATCTAAATCATATATATAATATCATATATAGTAATATGAAGGCCTCATATCACTGTGATTTGTATTTTTCTTCCAGTTATATATTTTTGTGCATCTTATTGTGTAAAAAAATTTCACGAATATGTATAAAGCCATATTACGTGTTTACATTTTCTACACAATATGTTGACTTAGAGAAAAATATAGATGGTTTTTATGTTTTACATTACTTGTTTGAAAGTCAGCGTGACAGAAAAGGGAGGGTAGGGGGAGACAAGAGAGAGAGAGAGATCTTTTAATGGGTTGGCTTGTCCCAGGGTGGTTGAAAGAATCCGCAGCCTGGAACTCCATTTTAGTCTTTGATTTGGATGGCTCAGTGCAAGTCCTCAAGCCATCATCTGGGGTCTTGGGCCGTTATCCATGGTTTTCCCAGACCCATTAGCCAGCCTTTAGACTAGAAGCAGAGCAGTTGCAACTCAAATTTGTAGTCTCATATGGAATGCTGACATCATTATGTAGCATCATAACTTAGGGAAGTGCAGTGCTGTTCATGAGAGAAAACTGCAGTTTTAACAAATATTCATTTAAAAAATCAGAAATCAATGAAAATATTTAGAAACATTTAACCCTATTATTAGTTGCCTTTTTACTGATTATACAATAGGCACACTATGAAATTTTCAAAATCCATATCAATTTAGAAATACACTCATATTTTTTTACAAAACCAAAATATTTACTAATTATCAAATAGAAACATAAATAACAACATATCTTACTTTACTCACGCATTTAAAAATTTGCCAACTTCAATTCTCATTGAAATTTAAGAGATTTAACATCTCATTTACTCATTAAATTGCCAAAATAGAGCTGGCTTCTAAAACAAGATAATTTAGTAAAATAAAAATAGCTAATTAAAGTAACAGGTAGTAAGTTATACCATGCCATCACAGATTCAGAAAAAATACAATGCATCTAAGTTGGGTAATTACAATGTTAAACATGGCCACCCTTCCTTATCCTGCAGATTTCAAGGAAAATGGATCAGACTTCAGAAAAAAAAAGTTCTGTGTACAATGATGATGAAGAGAAATGTTTTCATTACCTGATAAATAGTACAGTACAACCAATGGTTATGAGGGTTGGATATTCCATATTATAAGTGATCCAGACACCAATTGAGTATTGGAGAGGAAGTTTTTCTTTCTTTTTTTAAGATTAATTTTTATTGGAAAGGCAGATATACAGAGAGGAGGAGAAACAGAGAGGAAGATCTTCCGTCCAATGATTCACTCCCCAAGCGGCTGCAATGGCTGGAGCTGAAACAATCTGAAGCCAGGAGCCGGGAGCTCTTTCGAATCTCCCACGCGGGTGCAGGGTCCCAAGGCTTTGGGCCGTCCTTGACTGCTTTCCCAGGCCACAACTAGGGAGCTGGATGGGAAGTGGGGCCACCCAGATTAGAACCGGCGCCCATATGGGATCCTGTGTGTGAAAGGCGAGGACTTTTTAACCACTACGCTACCGTGCCAGGCCCTGGAGAGGAAGTTTCTAGGGTACATGTAATTAATATGTCATTTTTGAGACCTGAACATAACAACTTTGGCTGTCTGTCTATAGTCCTGGACTCATTTCTGGAACTGAATTTGGAGGAGAATCCATCTGGGTGGGTGGGTACTATGGCATAATACACTATCATTTTGCCAGGGACAAGTACCTCCAATGACAGAGGACATAGTTCATGTCAAGGTTACTCCATTTCTAATCCAGCTTCCTGCCAGCGCATACACTGGGAGTCAGCAAAAGATTCATACTCAGGCTCTTAACCATGGCCTGACGTGGTCATTGGGGGAATGAAGCCAGTCTCCATCTCACTGTTACTGTTTATCCCTCCATCTCTCTCTCTCATTTTCCTCTCCTTGTGCTTTAACATTAAAATTAAAATAAAGCAAAATGCATAAATACCATTATGAGAAAATTACATCAAAAGGGATAGTATAAACTGAGGTAGAAGAATAATGGAATGCATTGAGAAACGTGTGAGGGCAGTGACAGCACAGAGAATCAAAAGCAGGCTTGAATCAGGTCGACAATATTCTGGCGATGAAACATTATTTCTTTAGTATGTTTCCTCTTAGAGTTCTTAATCCAAATTTTAAAATACACATTATCTCTTCTGCTGTCTCACAGTAAAATGTAAGGTTTGGTGCTTTTCTCTGTGGAGACTTTGCCCAGAACTATTTGCATATTGCCACTGTAAAATAAGATAAAAAAAGACCAACTATACATTAAACAGAATTTTATACATCATATGTATTATCTGTAAAAATAAAATTTCCATGGAATTTCATCAGTGAAACATACCACTTATAAGTTAGTTGCTTGACCTTCCCACTTAGTTAATTTTAATTGAATAGCTCCCTTACACCATTTTCTTCCATATAACAAACTGGATCTATTTATTAAAAATAAAAAATACAAACTGCTAGAAAGCACCAGTTTATATTTCAAAATAAAATATTTTTATATCATAATGGATACATTTCTCAGTAACTACAAACAAGATACGCAATAGATATTGTGAAAAGATGAGGCATTGGATTAACACTTACTGACCTTGAATTTAAGCAACTTAGCCGAGTTTCTGAAATGCCATTACTCATTTTCTTTTGTCCTTTACTGTGACCGCCTGGCAACCAATGAAGGGGGAAGCAGCTATGGGAAGCTAATCCATATGTACAAGTGGTGGCAAGGGCTCAGTGACTTGATCCTGACCTGCTCCTTCCCAGGGGGTGCATCGGAAGGGAGTTTGGACTGAGAACAGTCCCAGGACAGAGAAACAACTGCCGCTTAACCACAGCCCCTTCCTTCCCTATCTTCTTCTTAATAACCTTTTCTATTTACTGGCAGGAATCTTTACCATTTCTTGCCATGCTTCTAGTGTCTTTAAGTAGTCATTTCATACATTTTGTTCACTTCAGTCTTGCTATTATTCCTGAATTTCTTCAGATCCTGGTATATTATGAATACCAGTTGTTTGTCAGATGTGTGGTTATGTGTAAATGGTTTCTGCCACTTCTGCCAGGTGTCTCCTCATGGTGTTGATTGATTCCGTTGCGCTCCAGAAGCTCCCTAGTTGCCTCTCATTCCATTTATCTCTTTGTGCTTTTAGTGATTGTTTTTTGAGTTCTTATCCAAAACATCCTATGTATGGGGCCCACCGTGATAGCCTAGTGGCTAAATTCCAGCCTTGCATCTGCCTGGGCTCCCATACAGTTACCAGTTGGTGTCACAGCTGCTCCAGTTTCCAACCAGCACTCGGCTTGTGGCTTGAGAACGTTGTAGAGGATGGTTCAAGGATCTGCTACCATGCACCCAAGTGGGAGACAGGGTACAGCTTCCAGCTGGCCCTGCTCTGCCCACTGCGGCCACTTGGGAAGTGGACTAGGGCATGGAAGATCTTCATCTCTGTCTTTCCTTCTCTGTGTATCCTCCTTTCCAATAAATACATAAATAGATAAATATAAATCTTAAAAAAACAATCCTACTTTTGTAAATGTCTTGAAGTAATTCCCATTTTATTTTTCCCATGTAGAATTTTTATTCTTTCCTAGTTAATTTTTAAAATGCAAATAAGACAAGGGGTCTTGTTTCAAACATTAAGTATGGATGTGTTATTTTCTAAATAACAATCACCTTTGAGAGGCATTCCAATTGCTTTAGTGAAATGTCTTTTCATTTATATTCAAACTGAAATGTTACATTTTTACTATTTTATATAGTATAGGTATTTTTTTTCTTAAATATCTGACATACAAACAGGCAACTTTGCAACATGTCCATTTATCTAATTTGGGGGAATTGTAATTTACAGGTTTTAAACAAATTATGTCTTTCATGAAACCTTTAAAAAAGAAGGTCCAGTCACAACATTTTCTTTCTTGTTGTGTTTCAAAAGGCTAACAGTTGAGTGTTTTTTTTTAAGATTTATTTATTTTATTACTAAGTCAGATATACAGAGAGGAGGAGAGACAGAGAGGAAGATCTTCTGTCCAATGATTCACTCCCCAAGTGACAGCAATGGCTGGTGCGCTCCGATCCGAAGCCGGGAACCAGGAACCTCTTCCAGGTCTCCCACTCGGGTGCAGGGTCCCAATGCATTGGGCCGTCCTCGACTGCTTTCCCAGGCCACAAGCAGGGAGCTGGATGGGAAGTGGAGCTGTCGGGATTAGAACTGGCGCCCATAAGGGATCCCTACGCGTTCAAGGTGAGGACTTTAGCCGCTAGGCCACGCCGCCGGGCCCGAGTTGAGTGTTTCAATTACTTTTATGTTAGGTGTGAAAATTAAGATAAACCTTCTTGCCTTTTTTTGGGTGGGGAGAGCAGAGAGGAAGCACAAATTTTCTGCTGGTTCCCAATTACTTCAATCCCATGTATTGAAGAAAACTGTCTTAATTCAATTGCATTTATTCTGCATATTAGTGAAAATTCGGTTGGTCGAATTTTTGTAGCCATATTTTTGCCTTTGATATTTGCTCTACTATTCTTCATCTACGTCTGTACAAATAGTATTTACAGTGTGACACTGAGACTGAACAGTAAGCTTTAATTTTTGTCACAGCGATTTCTCCGTAACTACTCTTATAATTGTCTATTCTTCATGAGGATTTTTCAAAAGTGTATGTAGTTTATGTATGTTATGCCTTATTAGATACACACCGAAGGATGTAATGGATCATTCTAAGCATCTAAAAATCAATTTCAGTTGTACATATCTTGTTTACTATCTCCTTGATAAATTCACGTATCTCCTAGTAGATCTAAGTAGATCATCATAATACTTATAAATATGTTGATTTATTGTTTCTTTTCCAGTATAAATGGCAGCATTCTCTTCAATAATATGACTAAATGTCATGCTTATTATTATGATTCAGATCACTGGGGCAAAACATTCAGCTTTAATCACTAAATATCATTTTAGTTCTAGCTATTTCATATGTAATACATTAATTTTCTCTTAATTTATTACATTAATAAACGGTATATTCATTATTCATGGAAAATGAAATGGTTCTTAATGATATGATTTCATAAGTAGTTATTTCCATCAGGTTCTTGAGTTGATCATTTACAAAGTTTAATTAAAGGTCTTATCTCTCTTGGAGCCCCTTGCTGTCATAATGGGAGAAGACATCCCTCTCACTCTCTCTTAAATAATTCTTGCTTTGCATATTCAAAAAAAAAGAAACAAAAGAGAGAGAGAGAGAAAAAGAAGAAAAGAAGAGAAAAGAGAAAAGAAAAGAGTAAGGAAAAGAAAGTGCCTTCTAGTCATTTCAGGATATGATGATGGGAACACATTTGTTGCAAAAACTCAAGCAAAACATTATAGACTTCTTGAAGTAAGGAAGTAGGGCAAGAACACCCAAGCCTGGAGTTTCCAGATAAGAGTTCTAAAAGCAGAGTTGTAGTGAAAGGAGCTGAGGTCCTGCACTGGCTGCACATCTAACCTGGGGTGCCAGAAATCCATTACACATGGTCCAAGACAACAATGCAAAAAATATGTAAGGTAACCCTTTTAACCGCCACATGTAGCTTGGGTATCTTATGCATATCTTATAATTACATTATACTGTGTTTGAGATGATTGGTGCATTTCTTTGGTGGTTATTTTCCGGATGTTGCATGTATGTGCACAGTCTTAAAATCAGCTAATACTGGGTGTGTCTCCCTCCCGCCTCTTACGAGAGGCACCCCAACTCCTGGCTTTCTCTCCGCAGCTGCTTTTCCATTCCCTCTCTCTTCTATTCCCTGCTTACCTGGTCCTTTCGCAAATAAACTTTTCTGTCTGCAACAGATTCCCGGCTTTTTTATTTCTATACAAAGTTGAGCAAAGAACCCACCAGGCATTTCTGGTAACATATTTTCCCTAGTGCCAAAATGGGACGTGAAAAGAGACTGAGATAGGAGCCATGTTGCCCAACTCAACCGAGAGAAGACTTCACAAGGGGTCTTCAGACTCCAGGTGGTCTTGAACGTGCAAACTTATATGACAACCAGACCAACTTCTGCCACAGCAACGTGGATGACCCAGATCATCTCTCCATCATCATCACACCTCCAGGGGACCCTTTACCCAAAGGATGCCCCATTTCAACAGCAAGCAGCCAGAAGACATTGTCGCCCTTTACCCATACAGAAGTAGGATGTGGGTTTTCAAGGGGGAGAGGATGCTGAGACCATCCAGCCTGCTGAGGTCTTGGCTACACCTTCAGGTGGGCGGCACCAGCATTGCCCATCCATTACTGTTTAAGAGACCACCAATGGGGAACATCTTACCTGTATGTTCCCCGCCCCTCAAGGAGGGGTCAGGGAACACTTAAAATCCCAAGACCCTTCCTCAAACCTTTGGTGTCTCTCTGGATCCCTCCTCTTTGGAAAGGCACCCCACCTCCCAGCTTTCTCTCTCCGGAGGCGCTTTCTCCTTCCCTCCCCCTTCCCTGCTCACCTGGTCCTTTCCCAAATAAACTTGTCAGTCTGAAAACAAAATCAGCTAATACTGCTGATTTATCACTGAAAGTTCTTGTTCTCATTCAGTAGCTCACTCCTCAAGTGGCCACAACAGCTAGAGTTGATCCAATCTAACACCAGGAGCCAAGAGCTTCTTCTGGATCTCCCAAGCAGGATCCCAAGGTGTTGGGCCATCCTTAACTGCTTGACCATGCCACAAGAAGGGAGCTGGATGGAAAATGGAGAAGCCAGGATATAGACCAGCACATGCAAGGCAATGACATTAGCCACTAAACTACTACGCTGGGCCTCATTTATTTTTTTCTATATATTGTATAAATGTGAATACAGAAATGCAGCAATTTTTTTCTACTTGTATCTGTTTCATGAGGTATTATTGTATTATTTGCATTTGATAAAAAAATCTTCAAATCACATGGAAATAGAATTACATACTATATTTGTTTTTATGTTTATTTGTGTTGAAAATCTGTTTTTTTAAAAAAGATTTATTTATTTATTACAAAGTCAGATATACAGAGAGGAGGAGAGACAGAGAGGAAGATCTTCTGTCCAATGATTTACTCCCCAAGTGAGCCGGAACGGCCGGTGCTGCGCCGATCTGATGCCGGGAACCAGGAACCTCTTCCAGGTCTCCCGCACGGGTGCAGGGTCCCAAAGCTTTGGGCCGTCCTCGACTGCTTTCCCAGGCCATAAGCAGGGAGCTGGATGGGAAGTGGAGCTGCCGGGATTAGAACCAGCGCCCATATGGGATCCCAGCATGTTCAAGGCGAGGACTTTAGCTCTAGGCCACGGCGCCGGGCCCGATATTTACTTATTCTATCAAGTGCTGTGGAATTGGGATTCTGTATCCTACTGATGGTTTGCTCTACTTCGTCAGGCTGTACAGCAGTGTCTCTCTCTCTGAAAATTATTTCTTTGGTGCTACTTCAGTCCTGCTTCTTCGTATTCTGTTATTTTCCTCAGAAATTCTGATCACTCACATATTTATTCTATATTATAGACACACAGTAGTGAAACTCCATTTTTTACTTTGCTGGAGTTTTCTGGTTGGTTGTTTTGCTCAAATTGAAAAAAGCAACAATCTATTCTTAAATTTGCTTAGTTTATCCTTTGAATGTCGGCTCTAATGTTACATCAACTCTGCATAATGAGTGCAATTCCTGTATTTTATTTATTTTGGTGATTTCCATTTCTAATTTGGATCTTTGTGAGATTCTCTACTTTGCTTTTTTTGGTGAAGAATTCTTATTTTTAATTTGCGTTACACATCTGCTAGCATGTAACGCTTAAACGTGTTATGCAGCATGACATAGGTCTTTAACACATGCATGAACAGCTTAGGCAATCAGCTTCTCCAGCTTCTTGACCTTTCTCCATGAGTGTAACCCAAATACTAGAGGGCTTCTCTCACATGAGGAAAACTGGTAAAAGAAAAAGTCAATCTGAATTTAGATTGTATTTACTCGAGCATGAGGTATGACAGATGAGAAAGAGGGAGGATGAAGAAAGTAACAACACAGACAATTGACAAGTTTTTTTCCCCCAAAGTTGTTTGATTATGCTTGTTTTAAATATATTGTCAAAGAATCCTATCAATCTGATTTATTTCAATATCGGGATTTGTTAGCTGCCTTTCTCAATCATTTCATGACCATCCTAGTTCTTGATACATATTGATTGATATTTAAAAATTTTATCCTTGGGTATCTTCGATATTATATTATCAGCTTTTGGATACATTTGTTCTCTTTATTCTGCATACCATCCTTCTTCACCTTCTACTCCACCCGCTTCTTCTATCTCTTCCTACGTCCTCACCTCCTTTGCCCTCGCTATCCATTCCCTTCTCTCACACCTTCTTTCTCTTCTAAATTCCTTTCTTCTCTTTACTGAAATTCAACCTTTTACCGACTGCAAGTGGTGTGACTGAACCCAAGTGGTTCCCAAATGAGTCTTACTAACACCACCACAAAAAAAAAAAATTAACTTATTTTATCTTACTGCAGACAAATCAGTTACAAATTTAGCTTCCATCTCTGACCCACTGTTTCCGGAAAGAGCAGACGCCATATTATCCTAGAATTAGAATATATGATAAACATGTGCTGGACCTCTGCTGTGCTAGAGCCAAGGGAAAGAGAGCGAGGGAAGAAGAGGCTATGGAGGAGCAGGATGCTAATCAGTCTTAGCCCCATCATTTTTCTCTGCATTATTCATGACAGCTACTTTGAGATTTACTTTCCCATTTGGTTTCATTTATTCCAGTAAAGTAAAACAAACACGCAAGCAAACAAACACAAGTAGAATGTACTGATGAATCCCCACACCACGTTCTCATGTTTTGATATAGCTGAGTGCCCACTGAGCTATACTGATGAAGGTTGCGGTGGGCGAAAATGGGGTGTGGAGTACAGAACGCAGTTAAGGAGGCTCAGCTTGCTAGATCGTGTTGACACTACTCTGGGAACCCCTGGGTTAAAATTGCTTTCATAGAGCAGTGTGGATTGTGAAAGATCAACTTTTTTTGTTTTGTTTTGTTTTGTTTTTGGTGGGTTCACTAAATTTAAGAATCATAAAATAGTACTTACAAAAGAGCATTACATTCTACACACTGTTCTGAATAGATGCCAGGAATATGTGGACTAGTGACTTTCCTTCCTTTACCACCCCCCATTGTTACAACGACCAACAAGCAAGGTGTTCACAATAATTACAGGGGAGGTGTGTGTGTGGGGGTTCTTTTCAAGCACCCGCAACCTCATTCTGCTGTTGTTTCAAACTTGAAATGCTAGTTTTCGTGCATCCTCCGCAGCCGCAAAGCTTGGTTGTAAGGATGTTTCCGTTCAACATTCCGTCGGCACAGCAAAGATTTTCACGGCACTTCAAATGCACAACACCTATGAACCAGTGTTGGCTTTCTAAACAGATGCAGAATTATAGAAAAAAAAAAACACTTTTTTTTAACCTTATTGAAATCTAAGTGGATGGAGCGTTTTTCTCCGTTCAAGTCAGAGAGTTGCTTTTTTTTCAAGGACAAGGTCTGGGGATTTGGAAACAAACTTAAAAAGCAATGCTCTATATTTTAGAAAGTAGAGCTTGTGATAACTAAATTTGACATTTTTATTATGAGTGCTGTCAATTTCTAAATGCAAGTATTCAATGTTGAAGAGGCCACGGTTCCTGCATTAATAACAGTAATGTCAAAACTAACAGTAATGTCAAAACTTAAATTTATTTTTTGTATATCACATGACTTTTCAACTGAAAATTGGCTGTATATTCTCATTCTGTATTTCAGTTCTTTCTTTGAGACTTCCTTACAATGCTGATTCCAGAAGATTATGACTGAACTTACTTGCACATATATTCTGATAACCTATTTCTAACCAAGACAATCAATTAAATTTGTCAATTTACATAATTTAGGTAGTTTGACTTATAAATAAGTAACTTTTCATTTTCTTAGTGCTTTTCAATATTTGCTACCAAGCAGATAGAAGCATTATATGAGGAGTTTATGTGAAGGGCTTGTAAAAATAAAAGTCTATATATATTTGCCATGATATTTTATTCAACTTACTATTTTTCCATTTAAACTCAGGGATCCAGCAATACTTATGTTCCAACAAGTCAAGTGGAATTATGTAAAAAGTTCCAATAAAGGTAGTAATAGAAAATACAAAACAACAAAAGGGAACAGTAGGAAGAATGGTCTGAAGGGAACTTTCTTAGTACTATTTTCAAAGGCATGTATCCTTTATAGATGTTTAGTAAGCAATATTTCTCCTTTATTATTGTTAAATTTAACAGATTATTCAATATTGATAGAAAATTTATTATTAATTTAATAATTAGTACTACACATGTCCTATTATATCTAAAATGACCTAAAACAAGACAGGAATATATGTGGCAAACATCAGACTCCCAAAAGAGCCACAAAACTTTTCTCTTTATCCTGTTAGATTAAAAAAAAAGATTTTTCTCTTTCATTTGTCCTTTTTGGTTGTCAGGTGGATAGATATCTGATAGATAGCTCTCATCTACTAATTTACTTCCAGAAGCTAGGAATCATGAGCTCAATCCAAATCTTTCATGAGACTGTTAGGAACCCAATTACTTGATCCAACACTACTGCTTCCAGGGTTTGTGAATTAGGAGGACATTGCTGTCAAGAATCTGCCCGGGCATGCAACTCGCATATTCAGGTATAGAAAGTGACAGTTCCATCTGGTGTCTTAGTCATTGGCTAAATATCTTCTCTGAACTCTTTTGTCTTAATATAATTATTAATATTTGCTATAATATTTGATAGAATTCTACCAAATTATTTTTACATAACATGTGCCTATTATATTACAATATAAATTTTGATATAAGTAGCAGCATTTGAATGGCATGTTGTTTAACTTATCTTGGGAAAGCAAACTCTAAAGATGGTTTACAGAACTGTTTCCCTGATCTTAAATAAGAGATTAGGGCAATTAAAAAAATCGACTCTATTGCATAAGGCCATTCAGAAATTAGTAATCCTCAGTCATTACACATATTTTTTTAACTAAAAGTTGCACTGTTTTTTCATAATGATTTTCTTAAGTTATTAAAGTCAGCACTCTATGCCTAGACATGTGTATCAGAGGAAAATAATGAGGGACAGGAGTGAAAATGCATCAAGCACTTGTAAATTGGGCACAGTTTGCATTTCATTCTGACTCTGTCTCACTGAATGCATTTACACTCAGTTTCTGGAGAGCTGGTGTAATATAAATTCTCATCTTTCACAAATGAGAGATGGTAGAATAATATTAAACCTTGCAAATGGTGTGGTGTACAGTAACATATTGAAATCATGGGGATCAATAATGCTTTGCATTGGGTAAAATCATTGTTCAAAATATCCGTGTATTTACAAGTAGACTTATTATTGGTTAACAACAAATACTTGGTTGGGGGGAGAGGAGCATTCATTTTCTCAGTAGTTAATACACCACTTGGGGAACCCGCATCCCTTATTGAAGTGTCTGATTATTAATCTCTGCTGTATTGTCTCTGTCAAGTTCCTATTTACATTCATTCTGGTATTCACATGATGGCTGAGAAACTTATGTATGTATTACTCATGTGGATTAATGTCAGAGCTCCCTATTTTAATCTTTTTGTTTTAAGATTTTTTTTTTAATTTTTATTGGAAAGGCAGATATACAGAGGAGAGACAGAGAGGAAGATCGTCTGTCTGATGGTTCACTCTCCTGGTGCCACAATGGCTGGAGCTTGCCAAGCGAAAACCAGGAGCCAGGAGCTTCTACTGGGTCTCACACACAGGATGCAGGGTCTCAAGGCTTTGGGCCATCCTTAACTGCTTTCCCAGGCCACAACAAGAGAGCTGGATTGGAAGCAGGGCTGCGGGGATTAGAACAATCGCCCATATGGTATCCAGGCACGTTCAAGGTGAGCATTTTAGCTGCTGCACTATTGTTCTGGGCCCTGGAAAAATAAACCAGCAGATGGAGGTACTATTTTTTTTTTTTTTATCTCTCTGGCTTTTAAATAAATAAATTCTTAAAATAAAGGCTTCTTTTAAATGTAAATTATTTCTGGACATGATTACAAATGGGACATACAGGATCTAACTTTTCAATACATTGAGTAAATGGTGTGTAGAGGCCTGAATGTTCACAGGAAGGGAAATAAACTTAGCCCTATTGCTCAGATTATTTTAAAATTGAATAACTTACTCTCATTAAGTAAACTTAAGACTTGAATTGATGCAATTGCTGCAAAGAAATGTTGGGGAACTACTTCAAGACATTTTAAGGGGTAAGGATTTTCTGGTACTACAATGACAAGCCAACAGAAGCAGTAATATAAAGTACAGTATTATGTCAAATAGATTACATTACTGATATTTCATTATAAGTAGTATTTATTTCTCCCATATTCATCATCATTGTACAAGTTAATAAAAGCTATCTATTCCAAAGCTTTATCTTATAAAAGTGTTTATTTTATTTTAATTTTTTTCTGGGGCTGGTGTCACAACATAAAATGCTAAGCCTCTACCTGTAGGGCCAGCATCCTATAGAGCTACGAATCCATGTCCCAACATGTCCACAACCTACACAGCTCCATGCTTACAGACTGAGAAAACTGAGAAGGAAGGCCCATGTCTTTGAGTTCCTGCAAGCTCCTGGCCCCTGGCTTAAAATTGGTCCAGATCCAGGCACTGCAACCATTTGGATGGAAAACCATATGATGGAAAATCTCTTAACTCTCGGTGTATCCCTTGTCTCTGTATCTTTGCTTTTTAAATAAAAAGAACATGAATATCGTAAAAGTTATGCACACTTTTTCCCATCCATTTGGAGGATAAAAAAGATACCTTTTATCCCTCTCTTTATTGGTTTGCTACTAAATGTTTTCAAGAATTAGGACAAGGATCCTAGAACTCCATTTGGGTCACCAGTGTGTGACAGGGACCAAACAGCAACTAACCCCTGCTGCATACCAAAATGCAGGCTTGACAAGAATCACAAAGGGAACGTTGAAATCAGCAGTCTCATAGGAAATGGAGGCATCCCAAGCAGCAGTTTAACTCACTAAGCCACAATGGAGTTAACACATTTGCCATTTTTAACAGTATTAGAAATTTCCAACAAGCCCCAATATTTGGGAGTCTTACTCTAGCCTCAACTGCTAGCCACAAAATACAGCTAGTAGAGCTATTACCATGTCCGCACCTGCAGTATTTTCCCTAAAAAAAATTATTATGTGAAAAATAAACATTGACATACACTATTTCCACTGTTATTAGCCATTAGTCTTTTTTTAAATTTTTATTACTATTATTGAAAAGTCAGTTAATACAGGGAGGAGAGGACAGACAGGAAGATCTTCTGTCCGTTGATTCACTCCCAAGTGTCTGCAATGGGTAGAGCTGAGCCAATCCAAAGCCAGGAGCCAGGAAGCTCTTTCAGGTCTCCTAAGCAGGTGCAGAGACCAAAGACATTGGGCTGTCCTCGACTACTTTCCCAGGCCACAAGCAGGGAGCTGGTTGAGAAGCAGGGCCGCCTGGACATGAAACACTAACCGCTGCCCATATGGGATGCCCACACACGCAAGGAAAGGACTTTAGCCACTAGGTCACTGCACTGGAACTAGCCATTCATCTTAATATCCTAACTGCTACTCTTCTTGGTTGATGAGACCTAAATTTGTCTTCAATAAAACAGAATCTTTTAATGAGTCAATATGCAGACTCCAGCAATAATTCTCTGCTGCAATGATTCTGTGGTCTTAATCTCATCAATTCATGGAGAAGTACAGTGATCTCCTTCCAGAAAACAAGGCATAAAATATGATTTTTATGATTTTATCTCAGAGGCTATAAAACATCACTTTTCTATTCCACTAATTGAAATGGTCATATGCTAAGCCAGAATTCGAGGGGAAAAATGATTGACCCCAGTTTCAGTAGAAGAATGTCAAAGAATTTAGAGTTAAATGTTCAAACTTCTACACTTGAAAATTCAGGTTTGATCATTATCTGTATACAGAACATAAGGAGCAAGAAACGCATCTCTTCCTCCAGATATTTCACTCACAGGTGCCCCCACCTCCAAAAAAATCAGTCTTGAGTTTATAGTTTTCAAGAATTGAGGGAGCTGGTATATCTTGTCATTTTTAGAGCCTTCAAAATTCAACTTCCTCTTGGGGTACCTCCATTTATTGACATATTATATTATTTAATGAGCTTTACATATTTCAGAAGACTGGACTTCTAACACAGTATTTCATACAAAAGCATAAACATTTGCAAAGCTTGGTGAAATCTGAATTTTATAGGTTATTACATACTTGGTTAGTTATTATGAATTCTGTTCATCATCATGATTAATGCCCTCTTAACAAATACGATATTTGATCTACGAAGAGCAGAATTTTACAAGATGTACTGATTTACTTGAGAGAGAGAGAAAAGGAGGAGAGAAAGGAATATCATCAATCTGCTGTTTTGTTCTCCAAGTGACACCAACAGCAATGGCTGATCCACACCTAATCCAGTACTCCAACCAGCACTGACATATGGGATTTGGACATACCAAAAAGCACCAAAAAAACAACTTGACCTGTTGTCCTATAATGCAGACCTCTCAAACATGTTTTTTTGTTATTTGCCTTTAAATATTAAAATGAGCTCCATTTTAAAACTAATAAATAAATGTTACTCCCTGATATGCTTATCTATATGAAAAGGCATATTTTCATCATAATTAGACTTCAGGTTCTTCAAAAATTAGTAATATATAATTATAATAAATTTTAATTAATTTTTGTGATAAAAAATTATAAATGTGTTAATGAAATGTCTTCACAGCATTTGTGGAAAATGTATGCTATCGGCCCTGGCGTGATAGCTTAGTGGCTGAATTGTTGCCTTGCACAAGCTGGAGTCCCGTATGAGTACCAGCCATATCCTGGCTGCTTCACCTATCGGCCTGCCCCCTGATTGTCTCCTGGGAAAGCACTGGTGGATGGCCCAAAGCCTTGGGATCCTCCACCTGGCTTCTCGCTTCAGATGAGCAAATCTCTGGCTGTTGCAGCCATTTGGAGAGTGAACCAGTAGATGGAAAATTTCTCTCTATGTAAGTCTGACTTTCAAATATAAATAAATAAATCTTCAAAACAGTAAAATATATAGAAAATTGGTACTATGAAAATTGCAATTGTTTTCAATTCCTTAGACCAAAAAATATATAAACCAATTAATTAATTACAATTAATTCAACAATTAATTTACAGTACAGATTTTCAAGCTGAGTAAACTTTAATTACTAATTTGTCAAGGAGGAAATCTCTCTTTGTATTGATAAGAACACGATTATTTGGGTTTGCTGTGTATCTCACTCAATGAATATAGATTCTCTGTCTTAGCTTTCACACAATGCAGTCAGCACATGCAGAATGAATTTGCTGTTGAATGAACTGAAAAAGATGTTGAGTGATAGAAGTACCAAACTTATCTACATGAGAAAAACATTGGGAACTTCATAGTTTATAATAAAATTCACCTTTTTGAGTTAGCAAAAGATAGCACTTTAAAATAATACAATGCATGACAATAATGCAATAAAACTTAGAAACCAGTACTAACATAGAAATGTTGTAAACCACATTAATACATGAAATTTCTCTACTTATTTCTGAACAAATAGTGGATTGAGAAAAAAAATACTGAAAACATGAGAATGTAAGCTTAACATACCAAAATCTGAGGAAGATGGCAAAAGTAGTATTAAGAAAAAACTTAACAGCACTCAGTTCTTGTATCAAAAATATAAATAGAAGGGGACCAGCGGCTAAAGTCCTCGCCTTGAAAGCCCCGGGATCCCATATGGGCACCAGTTCTAATCCCAGCAGCTCCACTTCCCATCCAGCTCCCTGCTTGTGGCCTGGGAAAGCAGTCGAGGACAGCCCAAAGCGTTGGGACTCTGCACCCACTTGGGAGACCCGGAAGAGGTTCCTGGTTCCCAGCTTAGGATCGGCACAGCACCAGCCGTTGTGCTCACTTGGGGAGTTAATCACCGGACGGAAGATCTCCTCTCTGTCTGTCCTCCTCTCTGTATATCTCACTTTGTAATAAAAATAAATAAATCTTTAAGAAATGTATATATATATATATAGAAGAATAAAATATATTATTTATGGCAGCAAAAACTAAAATACATGATCAATTTTTCTCAGGAAATTTTGAAAAAGGTTTAACAATATGAAATCATAATATATATATATATAAAATTATTTGTACCCGATTTAAAAATCCTTGCATAATTTAATTTTCTGATACATTAAATATATACAAATAAATTCTAGCAGAATCAGAGTGGTTACACTTTTTTTTTAATTCTTCAGTATAAATTTGAAAAAAGGTGTTGTATCTACTTTTAAACTGTAATATGAAAATAATTACGAGGGTTGTTGCTGTTGAAGTTTTTCATTGCAGTCTTCCATGAACATTAATGTTTTTAATGATTGTGTACATGGTATATGTCCTACTTTTATAGTAGTTCTGATAAGTGTTACATTAAATATTTAGAGATCAACTTAGTGTATTTTCTCTTACCCTGAATATAAATTACTGACTTAATATTCCTATTAGAGTGAGAGCAATGGCAGTATTAACACATTTTATCATGTAAAATTATAAAGACATAGGGCCCAGCACAGTGGCCTAGCGGCTAAAGTCCTCGCCTTGAACATGCTGGGATCCCATATGGGCGCTGGTTCTAATCCCGGCAGCTCCACTTCCCATCCAGCTCCCTGCTTGTGGCCTGGGAAGGCAGTCAAGGACGGCCCAAAGCTTTGGGACCCTGCACCCGAGTGGGAGACCTGGAAGAGGTTCCTGGTTCCCGGCTTCGGATAGGTGCAGCACTGGCCGTTGCGGCTCACTTAGGGAGTGAAATCATTGAATGTAAGATCTTCCTCTTTGTCTCTCCTCCTCTCTGTATATCTGACCGTAATAAAAAAATAAATCTTTAAAAAAAAATTACATAGACATAATCATGCATATATTTTTCAAATCTCTCAGTTATTTTGTATAATGGGACTCATACAGTAGATATATTGAAAAGAAGAAATCACATTAGTTTTAATGAATGTTAACAATGGAAAATTATTACTAAAATTTGAAAATTTCGCAGAGAAGTCATTCTTCAATGCAAATCTCTTCCCTTGTCTCATAAATAAAATAAAGTTTTGAAGGAATTTTGTGGACTCCCGCCCCTCCCAATCTCAACTGAACTTGCACTGTGGTTATGCAACAAGGTGGAGGAATCCACCATGGTGGGAGGGTTTGGGGAGGGGTGGGGAGAATCCCAGTACCTATGAAACTGTGTCACATAATACAATGTAATTAATGAATTAAAAATAATAAATAAAAAAATAAATCACATTCAAGATGCATTGCATAGTGAGTTTAGGATTCAGTTTCAGAATGATGTAGCCCATGAGTGAAGAGTAACGTTTTGGATAAGTTTCTTGGAAAATCAGTGTGATCACATTAAAACAAACCGGTATTCTAGATTATATCATCCCAAACTAGTAGATTTAATGTTTTTTTTTTGTTTTGTATTGTTTTGTGAGCCAAACCCTCTTTCAATTGATCTGCTAAGTCACAACAATCATGTTCTTCAATCAAGTTGTTAAGTAGCATATGTTAACCATTAAATATTATTTTCATTAGGACCAATTATTATTGGCAATAATACTTTATCAGTGATCTGACACTGTTCCTAATTACAGAAATAACATATCATAAATAGTAAACTGTGTTAAGCCTCTGCCTCTGTGGCCGGTAACACATCTGTGCCTCTGGTTTGAGCCCTGGCTGCTATACTTCTGATCCAGCCTTTAAAAAATATGCTTGGGAAAGAAATTAAAAATATCTCAGGTCTTTGTGCCCCTGCTCCCATGTGACACACCCATAAGAATCTCCTATCTCCTGGGTTCGAAATGCTCAGCTCCAGGTATCTTGGCCATTTTGGAAGTGAAGTAACAAATACAACATCTCTTTCTGTCTGTCTCTCTTTTACTCTGTAAATCAGCATGTAAAATAAAAATAAATATTCAAGAAAAGGTTCTAGAAAATTATTAAAGAGTAACATAGCTTCTATGAAACATACATCAACCTTTTAAAAGTGCCATTGGTTGCTGATCCTGAGACAGTCTTGTTTTCAGTTTTCATGTCTTGTATGTTAATTACAAATGATAAATACAGAATGAAAGCAGGGATGTAAGTGAACTGAGGGAAGAGGCATTCTGCTTCCTAAACAATTATTGAGAGCTTACTACTTAATGATGTGTTTTCATATCTATATTCTTTCAGAAAGGTTTTTAAACAACGAATGTTTCAATTGAGTAAGTGAGAATAAATGGTGCATTTTTGTAATGTTCCTAAATTATTTCTAAATTCATATTACTGTCTATGTGAGGAAATATAGGTATGATTTTACTGAGTGTGAGGACACGGGGGAAGGCCACCACAAAATGTTAACCCTATTCCTGGTGACTGAGGCAGAACTCTGAGCGGTGTGTAGTGGCGAAAGCTCAATTGTGATATTGGATTTAACATGGACCTTGACAGAAAAACCGGCTTGCAAGTAAACAGAATAGCATGATTGACATTGAACAAAATGTTTTAGATATGTGTCTATCCCTTGGGCAGAATGTCCGAGTAGCTAATAATAAATAAATATAGTAGTCAATAATAAATAGAGAAAATAATTTTCACAAATTTAATAGAATTTTCAGAAGAAAAAAAGTGGAGTATTGATACGATATATAAAGTTTCTGTTATTTTAAAACTGACTTTTTATTTTAAATTATAATTTTGTTTATATTTTTGAAAATCAGAGTTGAAAATTAGAGAAACACAGAGAATTTCCGTGTGCTGCTTCATGTCATAGTTTTTTCTTAAACGCATAAATGTAAGGAATAGTACTATAGTATAGCAACCTAAATCACTGAATTGAATTATACACATACTGAATTTAAAATATTTTATTATCTTGTTTAAATAACATATTGTAGTTATGATATTTCCTTTAATTTACTAATTAGAATCAATCTTACACTGAAGTAAAATAGATCTTTCACTTGCAGTTCATTTAATTTAGTGTCTCGTTTAAATGTTCAATGCCATAAATGATCTTTAATTGAAAATTAAATTACATTTCACTGGATATATTTGCAGCTTACTAAGTTGCAGAGTAAACAGTGACACCATTTAAGGAGAATAAAATGAACTTCTCGATTTAAAATTTTGTCTCTATAAATACTCATGTATCTTAAAATTATTTCTTTTATTTACTCATCAACATATTATTACCCACAAATATGTTATCTATAATACACACATATATTTTAGTTACTCTTAATAATGTCTTATTATCTTTTCCTTATGTAGCAGTATGGAATTTGAATGAGGTTTATAGCCTTTGGCTTTTCCTCATGTAAAATTTGAAATCATGATATACCTCTTCAAGGAGAAATTATATCTGTATGCTTTGAATGGGATGAAATTAGCCATATCTTATGCTGCTAGGAAATTTAAATTACTGTACTTTTCATTTTACTTTAATCAGATGCATTTTTGAGGTGGCAAATTTACTAACACACATACAGATTTTTTTGTAGATATTAAGGTGTTAAAGTTTATTGCTACATGTTTTGTAATTTTTATGTTAAATGTCTAGTTTTACCCACCTTTTCAAAAGAATGTGCATAGAGAAAATGATAAGCATTGACCTTTAAAATTTGTGCGTGTAAATATTTCCTTTTTTTAAATTTATTTTATTGCAAAGTCAGATATACAGAGAGGAAGAGAGACAGACAAGGTGATCTTCCATCCATTGATTCACTCCCCAACTTGTCGAAAAGGCTGGAGCTGAAAAAATCTGAAGCCAAGAGCCAGGAGCTCCATCAGGTCCCCCGTGTGAGTGCAGGGTCCCATGGGTTTGGGCCATCCTCCAGTGCTTTCCCAGGCCACAGGTAGGGAGCTGGAGGGAAGCAGGGTTGCCGGGATTAGAACCTGCACCCATATGAGATGCTGGCGCATTCAAGGCGAGGACTTTAACTGCAAGGATACCGCTCCAGCCCCATGTTTCCGTATTCTTATATTCAATTTTCTTTCTTTTTAAATTAAATTTAATTTATTTTATTCTAGTATTTAATAATCTTTCTTAGTTGTTCAGGGTACAAAAACTCAAGGGCTACAGGTAAATGGGTAAGACCACTGATTCCACACTAATATGATCATTTTTCCCCTGTATCTGGGGTTAGGGTAGAAACAAAGGAAAAAGCCCCATCCAGCCTCGCACCCATCCCAGGTCCCTGATGTGAGGGATGCTCCGAGGGTCCTGCTCATGCAGTTTTGGTAGTTCAACAGGTCTTAATTGCTGCCAATCTTGCCGCTCCAATCGCGATAAAATCTCTTCAGAATCCATGAGCTAACATACTCTTTTAATGGTTAGGGTCTCTCATGTGGGTGCAGGGTTCCAACAATTAGGGCCATCCTCAACTGTTTTCCCAGCTTGGTGGGATGCATAGCAGCCGGCATATGGACCCGTACCCATAAAGGATCCCGGCACGTTCAAAGCAAGGTCTTTAGCTGCTAGGATACTGACTCGAGCCAAAATTATAAAGATTTTTAAAAAAGTGTTCAGTACAAAAAGACTTATTTAAAAATATGTTTCCAAAGCTTGGTTTTATTTAAGATATCTGATGCCTGTGGTTACTAGTTGCTGTAATTTCCATAAAAGAAATTCCAGAAATTTTTCAAACATATAGTATTTAATTGAAGTAATTGAATCCATGGAGAGCTTCATTTGATGCCTAGACTAATTAATCATCAACTGTTTACACTTTGGGTTCAAAATAATGCCTTAACACATGACCTACTCAACTACATAGAAATTTGATGCCTTAACATATGAACTACTCAACTACATAGAAATTTGATGCTTTAACACATGAACTACTCAACTACATAGAAATTTGATGCCTTAACACATGAACTACTCCACTAAATAGCAATTTGATGCAGTAAAATAAGTAAAGTTTAATTGAAATTTTGTTTCTTTTTTCTTTTTTGTAAAATGATATATCAAATAAGAAATATTATCAAACACAGATTATGTTGCTTTTTTTTTTTTTTGGTAAAACTCACAGTTTTTCAAAGATTTCATCCTAGAAGTCCTCAGCAAAGAAGCGGCAATTTGGTGAACTCAAGTTACAACAATGTCATTTGGATACAAATATTGTTTGATCAGTAATATCAGAACCATAAAACTCATTAAAAATCAAAACAAAAACAATATCATCTTTCTCTCCAAAGTTTATATGAGTTATTATTTTTGAGCTCAAGATGCAGTTCCAATAACTTTGTATAGACTTCATTATAAATTTAAGGGAGATTTTGGTGTTTAAAAAAAAAAACTTAGTTGTTCATCTGAAAGGTTCCCAGCTAATATGCAAAAAGAAGAAATTTTTTGCATTATTATGACATGCTAAAAGGTAAATGCAAATAGCATCTACGCAAATTGTATAAATATTTTCCAAGACTGAATAACTACACGGATGAAATATACGTGTGTGTGTGTGTGTGTGTGTGTGTGTGTGTGTATACCTTCCATGAGCACTTGCAATATGCCTTGATGTGAAGGAATATTAATTCTATATTTTACTTAATGGAATGCTTCTCCAATATTTGTTTGCAAGGGCCACAGTAACCAATTATCATTGAATGAATATCTGAAAATGCAGCTTTGTTGTTCCGTAGGTCTCAAGGTGGAAAGTATGAGAATAAAGTACTGAAAGTCATTTGTGTCTGAGAACACTTAAGAATAATGTGCTTCTTGCCATTTCCCACCAATCTGGTGTTTCTAGGCTAGGAGACACATCACTCTGATTTCTGAATCAGGGCCATAAGGCATTACACCCTGTACATATCTTTCTGTAAATTATCCTTTTATAAATTTAGTAGCAATGTTAGACTAGAGCCCACTCTTGCAACCTTACTTAATTACTTCTGTAATAACTCATGTAAGGTTACATTCTGAGGTTTTAAGAATTTAACATAGAATTTGAAATTCAACATCTGAGGGAACACAGTCAAATCATAACACTTTTCCCTCAAAAAGTATTTCATTTTCTATTATTAATACAGAGCTACATTATGAATATGATACTGTGTTGCTTATTTTATGCTTGTATAGTAATTTGTACAATCTGTTGCAACCTATTGTTTTGTGTTACAATTAAATATACTTATTTGAAAGAATGAATCCACACTGATGTAAAGTCTAGTACTGAAATGTACTATCTCTTGCTATACCAAATATTTTGTTCAGTTCCCTTGGTCACGTGCCAACAAAAACAATTCCCACAAATACATATATAATAGGCTGGCTGTAGCCAATGCATGCCGACTGATTATTTTCATTATTTTGAATTACAGCACTGCATCCTTCATTATTCCAATCATTAATTTCAATTTAACCTATTCATGCAAAGAGATTAAGGGAAGAAAATAAAGTCACACAGGATCTGAAGAGTAATTCTGGTTCCTTGCACAGGTAAGACTCCCTCAATATTTTCCAAGGGTGGAGGTTCCCTATTCCTAATATGGAGAGACTGAATAGTTCTGCACACCACAGGGACTTATGGCCCCAGGGAACCAAATTATGTTTGGATTTTTATACATATATTTCCACATTAGTAGCATGACATACCTACTGTCAGTGGAAACCTTTTGTAAAAAAAGGTTGATTTATTTCATTTAAAAGAATTACAGAAAAACAGAGAGGAAGAGAGAGAGAGAGAGAGAGAGAGAGAGAGAGAGTTGTCCTAATCCAAAGCCCAGATTCAGGAGTTTCTCCCTTGACGTCTATGCTGGATGACAGACTCAAACACTTGGGCAATATTGTGATTTTTTCCCCCAGGTAACAAGCAAGGAGTTGTACTGGAATTGGGCCGGCTGGGATATGAAACAGTGTTCGGTACGTATTGCTGATGTTGAAGGCTGTCACTTTATCTGTTACACACATAACCTTTTTGTAGCTTTATAAATCTAGTAAATCCTAAATTTTGTTTGTTTTTATAATTTTCTAATTTTATATACATCAGAATGCATTTGTACATTTCAAACATAATTCCCATTGTATGTTAATGGCCTTCATATCCCGCATATGACATTAATTCTACTTAGTAAAAACATACCAATTACATAGTCTTTTATGCACTACTCCTCTTGTTTTCAAAGTCTTATTTAATCCAGATGAAAAATATATCCTATGATTAACCACTCTTCACAATGAACAGTGAATATTTTAACAACAGCACTCCCCGTTGCACAAAGATGGTCAATGATCTGTCATTGGATGACACCACCCTTACCAATAAGAAAGGAATGATTCAGTGCTTAAATCCTAGCCTGGCACATGACAAGCCACCCCCAATCTGTGTCAATGCACGACTACTAGAGCCAACCGCTGCTATGAAGTCTTCAGGGAAAAGTCTCTATTTGAGGGTCTAATTCTGTGAACAAATATAGAAGGAGCTAGCAGCGTGAGGAAGGAAAGCCTCCTGTGAAGCAAGTGGAACATCAGTAAAAGGAAAGCGAGAAAGAGACTTCAAATACAAAAAATCCAACTGGGAGGTCTGGAGTAAAACAGCCAGACCCTGTGTACCCCAATGTGTTTGATAATTGCCTGAAGGCAAGTGCCTGGGAGCACTGCAGCCTCCATCAAAATCAAAGACAGACCCAAACTACAGCTGAATGTTGTTGGCAAGAGGCATTTCTAAAAGTTCAAAGACACGTTCCTTCATAAAAGAAAATATGAGGATTGAATTATGGCTGATTATATTCTATCAGTTACATCAGCTCATGATTTTATTATTCTTGCCCCCTCAAAAAAGCTACATTCACTCACTTTATCAATATACCCAAATAGATATTATACTAAAAGAGAAATATTGTTGGTAGCAATGTCCTTGAACACTGAAGAAAATTATTTTATATTCCAAAATTATTAGTTTTATTAAGAGCAGAGTTATAGAGAGGAGAAAGAGATGGAGATTTTTTTATCTGTTCATTTACTCCCTCCAATGGCTGCAATAGCCAGAGCTGAGCCAAGCCAAAACCAGGAGCCAGGATCCCCTTCAGGTGGCTGTAAGGTTCCAAGTACGTGGGCCATAATGTTCTACTTTGCCAGGACATCAGCAGGGAGCTGTATGAGAATTTGAGCCACTGAAATTTGAACCAGCACACACGTGGAATGCCAGCACCATAGGTGGAGCCTGAGAAAACCACAGTGAAGTTCCTCCTAACTCCAGTGAGACTGGCCTACCTTCAGAACATTAGTAACAACACCTGCTGACGTGGATGTGGAGAGAAGGTACCCTCCTTCACTGCTGGTATGAGTGCAGGCTAGTCCAATTACTACGGAAATCAGTATGGAGAGCACTTAGAGAATTGCAAATAAACCTGCCATACATTGCAGCTATCCCACTCCTAGGAATATATCCAAAGGAAATGAAAACTGCATACGGGAAGGGCATCTGTAATTTTGTATTTAGGGCAGCACAATCTACAATAGCAAAGACGTGGAAACAATCCAGATGCCCGTCCAAAGAGGAGTGATTAAAGAAACTGTGGTACATCTACCCAATGGAATATTACTTAGCCAATAAAAACAAAAAGATACAATTTGCAAATAAAGACCATTATGCTCAGTGAAATAAGTCAATGCTAAAAGGACAAATATTATATATTCTCTCTGATATAAGACAGCCATCAGGCAAATTGTAAGATTAATAGCCCTTTCCATACTGTTTTAGCTGCATCCCATGTGTTTTGATGTTTCCGAAAATACTATTCTAAAAAATTATTTATTTTATTATTTTTAATACAGGTCCATATGCTCTGGGATTTGCCTTTCCCCCTCCACAAACCCTGCCACCACACACACTGATATTCTATATATTATTATAATAGTACAGTCCTCCATAAACAGTGATAATCCCATCATTCTGGTGTTAAAGTGTATCTTGACATTGTAGGTATGGCCAATGGAAGAGTCCTGCATCCTATTGTCCAGATATAGTTAGCATTCTCATTGGGAATCCATCTTTGATTTGGAAGTACCTATACTGTGTTGTATCTTTACATCTCAATATGATAAGTCTCCATTACACAGCTACTGTACATCCTCTTAAATGAAAAACACAAAACAAAATCAGCAGAGGAACAAAAATAGAGAATTTACAACATGAAATTAAATAACCTTTTACTGAAAACCTTATTCAAAACAGTCATGGAAGGAACATTCTATAACACAATCCAAGCAATGTATGACAAACAAAATGCCAGTATCATAATAAATGGATAAAGACTGGAAACTTTTCTAGTAAGAACTGGAACTAGGCAAGAATGTCTATTTCCACGAGTGCTATTCAATATGGTTTTGGAAATCCTTTCCAGAGCTATTACACAAGAAAAATAATTAAAGGAATTAAAATCAGAACCGAGGAATTGAAATTATGCTCATACGCCAATGACATGATTCTCTACGTAAGGAAAACCAAAAGACTTGACTAATGGTACCCATGAGAAAATTGGCAAGATAGCAGAATATGTAATTAATGAGCATAAATTGATGACACTTGTATACGTAAATAATGCCCATGCTGAAAATATCAATTTTTTAAATGACTTTGCTTCTTTTCACAGGAACTATTGCTTTTGCTTGCATAATTCTATTGCATAACTCTTCTGCTCTATTTCAGTAAGTAAATTGCTACTTCTTCTGACGTATCAGGCTTCTGTGATTACTACAGCATTATATTAAGTAAATGAGGAATAGGGTAAATCTCCTGGATTTATACTTATCCAGTATCTTGTTGAGTACCCCAATATTCTATCTTTCCCTACACTTTCTCTCTCTTTTATCTCACCAAATGCATAAGAACTAAAATAAGTCTTCTTCAAGCTGGTTTATGTAAGCCAGAGCCACTTTCCTCAAGCGAGTCATAAAATCTGGAAATATTACTCCAATTCCTCCCTCATACTCATGGTTAATGGTTGTCCACATATTGACTGAGTTATCTGATTTGGTAGGCAATGAGACCCCTTCCAGAAACATCCCACTCTACCATACCTGGGAATAATGAATGTTGTAAAGAAGCGCCAAGTGGAATACAAACCCATAAACTCTCCTAACTTTGTCACTTATTCTACCAATACCGGCTCATACACTTTTATTTCAAATCATATTCCCAAATAGCTTCCCATTCTTTAATAGATCATAGCCTAAAAATGGGAAATATTCTCTGTATTTATGACTCTTCATTTCTAAAGGTTTCTATAGCACACAAAATTATGAGTAAATAAATGTGTCACACATTTTCATTGCTAACCTGTTTGTTATGGTGATCTTTCTCCTGACAAGGAAAGCTATTACACACCTACATCTTTACAGCACATTTATTATTTTCTTCTTAAATTCTATGTAATGTCCCAATTTGCATCAAATTTTATAAAATTTCATGTATGATCTCTTTCTTAAGTCACTATTATGTATTTGTAGCAAACATTTAAATGTTAAATCTTACAAATATCTGTTGTAGTATGAACTTTTATATCAACTAGACTAGATACTGCATTACACTTAATGTTTTCAAAATTTGTACTTGCCAAATGCATAACTATTCAATCTCCCGATTTTTCTCTTCTTCCATTATTTCTATTGTCATTATTATTTTTAATGCTATTTTTCTGATTTCTCAAAGAACGTTTTCAATGGGAATATCAGATTAATTAAATTATGAAAGTAATATTAATGTTTTAATGTGAATAGACTACACAGCAGAAATAAAATTACTTTATAGACTACACAATATAAATAAAAGTACTTTCTAATTTTTCCAGCTATAATCCACTATTGTGAATCGTGATGATGTAGTGTAAAAATACTGGAGAGAAGAAATACCTGCTAAGGTAACAAATAGCCTTTGTTTAGTAGATCTGAGTTCCTGTGACATGAGATGTAATTCTTACCCTATCAATTTCCCCTGTGAATTAATGGAAGGTTAGAATTATCTTGCTGCATATACCAAAGACAGATGGCATTCCATTGTAGTAGCTTGCCATTGAGTATACTCTTCCCAGGCTTTATTTCATTTTTTCATATTGTTTTAAACTAAAATGTATTACATGTACACATTTAAAGAATACAATGCAAAACTTACACAGTGCAATAATCAAATTAGAGCAATTAGCATACCCATCCCAAATACTTAGAATTTTTTCTATTTCCATTTTATTCACTATTCTCCAATGAAACTTTGACTTTATCTTATTCCTCATAAAATAACCGATGTCAAATTACAACAAATGACATATACTAGTGGGATCATGTGAGCACTCACGAGCTGCTGGTGGCATGCAAATTACAACAGTGGTAATGCAGAAGAGTATGCAGTTTCTTGAACAGCCTGTACCGGGATCGACCATATGACCTGGAACTGCTGCCTTGCATATCAGAGAAATAAGTAAGTTGAAGAGGTATTTGCAGTCCCATTTTTATTATATCACTAATTATAAAAGCCAAAATATAGAATCAAGGTTGCTTTCCATCAAATTTCTAAAAATGGGAAAGATATTGTACTGTGCATTCACAGTTGAATACCACTAAACCGGAAAAAACATTCTTTCACTTGTGAACACATGAATGAAACAGGAGGACATTATGCTAAGTGAAATGAGCCAGATGCAGAAAGACAAATCCCTCAGGTGCACGCTTCTATCTGGATTTTTAAAATTTGATCAGCACAGTACATCATAGCATATTGCCAAAAGATAAAGAGGATAGGGATCAGAAAAGGATAGGGAGGGGTGATCCATGGATAAATATTAAAGTCCAGATGAGAAATAAATATTAGGTAACTACAGCAACTAATAACATGATGTGAAATAGCTAGCAGAAGAGACTGGGCCCCAGATACATTTTTAAGACTCAGTTTTAAATACATCTCCTCCTTGAAGCACATGGTTCTTTGTTTTCTTCTCTCCTCCATTCTCAACCATACACATTGCAAAGAACATGGAGGTAAAAGCCCTGAAACTAGGGAGGTTTCCGCAAGACAGGCTTGTCAAAATTATTTTTTTATTTTATTATTTGTTTTTGTATGAAAGCGATACTAAGATAAGAGACGTGATATTTCAGCCAATAGCTCAATATCCAAGTGTGCACACTGCATTTTTATTACAACATTAATTAAAATAGCTGGGATACAGAATCAAGGTTAGTTTTCATCAACCTGAGTCAGGTGTGAGTCTGTGCTGTGGATCACAGGAATACAACTGGCTGAGTCATGGTGCATGTTTCCCAGGTATACTATTAGAAACCTGGATTGGAGATGGCATACTAACACTCCAGTTATTATTGGATACTGGATATAGGTATCTTTTTTCCCCTAAGAATTATTTTATTTTTATTGAAAAGTCAGATAGTGCCCGGCGGCATTGCCTAGTGGCTAAGGTCCTCGCCTTGAATGTGCCAGGATCCCATATGGGCGCCAGTTCTAATACTGGCAGCTCCACTTCCCATTCAGCTTCCAGCTTGTGGCCTGGAAAAGCATTCAAGGACGGACCAAAGCCCTGGAATCCTGTACCCATAAGGGAGACCTGGGGGAAGTTGCTGGCTCCTGGCTTCTGATCGGCACAGCATCAGCCATTGTGGTCACTTGGGGAGTGAACCAATGGACCGAAGATCTTCCTCTCTGTCTCTACTCCTCTCTACATACCTGACTTTGCAATAAAAATAAATAAATCTTTAAAATAAAAAAAAAAATAAAGTCAGATATACAAATAGAAGAGACGGAGAGGAAGATTTCCATCCATTGATTCACTCCCCAAGTAGCTACAACAGCCAGAGCTGCGCTGATCCAAAGCCAGGAGCCAGGAGCTTTTCTGGGTCTTCCGCAGGGTCTCAAGGCTTTGGGCAGTCCTTGACTACTTTCCCAGGCCACAAGCTGGAAGCTGGACGGGAAGCAGGACTGCCATGATTAGAACCAGCCCTTTATATAGGATGCTGATGCATACAAGGCAATGAATTTAGTTGTTAGGCTAACACACTGGGCCCTTAAATGACACTTTTATACTTGCTGTATAAGTTAGCATAAAAGCAGAGTTCGTTTTCTAAGTTACATTGTCTTTATTTTCATTACAGTCTGCAAAGCTCCTTGCTGCTTTTTACCTCAAATTTATGCATGCTCTATCAAACACAATTTGTACATTTGTAATTTTTGTTGATATTTATATATGTATAAATTTTAAAGATGTGCCATGTAAACCGTTGTGCTATTATTTTGCATTTTCTGTCATTATCCTTCATTACACTGTGGAGCTACAGAGTTGATTTTCTGCACAATATATTGTTTATGAGAAAATAAATCTCAAAAATATATTTCATGTATATCCATTTTATTGTATCAAACTATTTTGAGAAGATTTGTTGTATTGCTTCTCTCTGGAATTTTATTTCAAAGATATCCTAATATACGCTAAGTTTTAGGTACATATTTTGTGAATGATTAATCAAATAATTTTATGGACCTCAATATCATCAACATGAAGTTATAAAGAAAAATAATAGCTTTCGCTAAGCAGCTTTACGGTTTTTCAAGTATTGTAATCCATAAGGGAGAATCAAATATTTGTCATTTTAAGTACACTCCAGATCAGGAGGTGTTTCGACATCATCCATCTCGATGTACATTGATCAAGGCATTTGATACATTATGATTCAGGAGGTATTGCCTTCATACTTAGCTTCCTATGGTTGTTTTATTTCTATGGATACTAATCAATTTCACACCTTGTGTTGAGGAAGACTGACTTATTAAACAGCAGAGTTTTGATGAATGTGCTTTTTAAAGTAAGTAATTCAAAGCTGCTAGTTTATAAACAACTCTGTAACTTCTGGGATATGGCAGAATGCTATTATTCAAAAGAGTGAGCACCACTGGGAAGCATATACCATACTATTTCGAAGACAGCAGATCAGTTATATTTTCAACCTTGAAGTATACTGAATGTTAATACCTTCATCAAGGGGCGGTGAACAAATAAGTGCATATTACCAGTCCACACATTCTCAAAGCATTGCTACCCGCCACTCTTATTCAAGGTTCAGTTATGTGCCATCCACAAGGCTACTAGAGCATGCTGGTTTTTGTCGTTTTAATTTTAGTCTCACCATTACACCTGACTCCCGGGAGCTAGAAGCTCTAAACACATCCCAAATTTATACTTTCTTATTTTAATTTGCATAACCATAAATTTCTACAGAGAGTGGGCTAACAAACTGTCCAAATAGTTCTTCACTTTTAAGTTCTTTGTTATTCATTCATGGGGGGCTTTTTGCATTAAGGTGAACACTCCCCATTTTATGCCTTTGATGATCCATACTTTGGTCCATTAGTACAGAAACTTACAGCACTGGTCAGAATGTTTCCCTCTACACACATGTGTCTTTTACTGTTACTGTTTCATAAATGACTTCAAATACAGTGCTGCAAAACTGCAAATATGCATTTCTCCTTATTTGGTGGGTGGGCTGGTCATTTTGGTCTGCTTCAAGTTACGTGTCTCTATAAACAGGTCTCCATATCGTCACTCACATGCCTATGTCTCAGCTAAGATGAAGCTGCATCTGCAACCTCGGGCCTCCTGGTCTCTGGCCCTTCATGAGTTGCGCTGGATTCATTGACATACCAGACAACATTACTCAGAATGAAACAAAGCACCTAAGCCTAAATGTTTTCATCTCTTCTTGACATCAGTCTCCCTGATTTTCCAATGACAAGTGTAAGTCATCTATCTAACTGAGGTTCAGAATATCATGCAAACTCTTCAACAGAAAATCTGGTAGAACACCCAAAGGGACTCACATTAGAAAAGAAAAAGTTAGGAGGAATTTCTGCAGCTGGTTTGTGGCAAACAGTATCAATTTTCTGACTTCTCCGTAATTTCTTCAATAGCAAATGCAATGCACCTACCCATTATTTCACAGGGTTGCCTGTTTTGATGCCACTGAATTTCTGAAACTCCTGGTAAATCCTGGATTTAAAAGTCCCCTATGAATTGTATAGTATGCTAAGATTTTCTCCTATTCTGTTGGTTACTTCTTCATTTTGGCGATCATGTGCTTTGCTGCACTGGTTTCATATTGAATAGACACATTGTCCGAGTTGAATTTTCATTCAAACCTCAATCAAATTAATTTACAGTTACTAAATAATGAGCAACATGGAAACAGAAAATAAATTTGCATTAAAATTAACTAAAACTTTCAGCTTCTGAGAGACAAAATACTTGGTGTGTTATTAAATTTTGGCAGATCCTTGTGGATATTAGCACGCATTTGAAAAATGTAGTAGAAACATTATTAGAAATATAATTAAATTGCATAATCTTAAGAACACTGAAGAAGATGATAGATCGGAAAATACGGATGAATTGAAAGAACAGCAAAAACAGAAATAGTCTTTCCTTGTTCTTTTCAAAAACATGCTTACTTTTGAACATTTCCCCAGTCAGATAAAGTCAGTGATATTTTCCCTGTCATGATTATTTTAACTTAAAATGTTTTTGCTATTTCTCCAAGTTTTTTATTATTACAAAGCAATAATTAACAATAACAATGAATTGCTTGATAAATGGCAATATACAGGGCTCTTATGTAGCAATGGCTTAAGCCACTGCCAGGATTCCTGAAATTCATGGCCTTCACTTCAATTCTCAATTTCTCTGTTTCCACTACAGCTCCCTTCTAATGTATCTGGGGAAGCAACAGACCACAGCAGTAAAATATGGTCCAATTCCTTGTACCCTTGTAATCCATGTGCAGTACCGAGGTGCAGTAACTGGCTCATGGTTTCTGCTAGGTACAGCCCTGCACAGCCTTAAGTAGAAAAACTTTCAAAAAGCAAATGGAAAATTTCTCTTTCTGTCTCTCTCTCTGTAACTTTGCCTTTCATAACAAAAAATAATCAGTGTCCATTACACATAGTGTCTTGGAGTATTATCCGGAGTCATTAAACAAGAAAAATAAATAAGGCCCGGCACGGTGGCCTAGCGGCTAAAGTCCTTACCTTGAAAGCCCCAGGATCCCATATGGGCGCCGGTTCTAGTCCCACCAGCTCCACTTCCCATCCAGCTCCCTGCTTGTGGCCTGGGAAGGCAGTTGAGGAAGGCCCAAAGCTTTGGGACCCAGTACCCGCGTGGGAGACCTGGAAGAGGTTCCAGGTTCCCGGCATTGGATGGGCACGCACCGGCCATTGCGGCTCACTTGGGGAGTGAAACATCAGATGGAAGATCTTCCTCTCTGTCTCTCCTCCTCTCTGTATATCCGGCTTTCCAATAATAATAAAATCTTAAGAAAAAAGAAAAATAAATAAAAGGTCTATAAACTTGAAAGGAAGGAGTCAAATTATCATTTTTTTGGTAGGATGATCAGATTCTTTATGAAGATACTCCATGAAGAGACTATTGCCACAAAAAAAACAGATTTTTGAAAATTTGCAGGACAAAAAAATACACAAAAACGGTAAGTGTTCTGGATGTGAAAGAATTTATAAGAACAGTGCCATTCGCACTTCCTAAAAAAAAAGCTAGATGCCTTGAGAAAAATTAACCAAGAATGTTAAAAACAATCTTATAAACAAGAGACAGTCATATAATATTTTGCCTTTATAAAGTTACATTCCCTTGGACATATATCCAGTGTAGAATTAAGAGAACATAAGAGACGTTATAATAGAGTAAGGGCAAGTTTAAACAGATGGGGAAACATTAGCCAGGATGAAGCAGAGAGGGAATATTCCATCAAATAGGAGAGGAAAGATTGATGGCAGAGGGGCCTCTGGAGACTGAGGGGCACAGGAAAGCAGTGGAGATGATGGTGTGGTGCTGCAGTGACCAGATACCCCAGCGGCATTCAAACAGCAGCAATCTGAGCCCAACCAACACTCAGATACAAAGAGAAGTTCATTTGGAACTCAGGAGGTAAACCCAAAGAACTGCCCAACCTGATCAGGAATAGAGACAGAGCAGCAGATCCCAAAGAGGGAATGTGGGTGCATTTCACAGCCTTTACCCCTAGTAGAGATGAATTGCCCCAGTAGTGCCATCTTGCTTAGGGAGGGAAAGGCTATTTGACAGGACTGCACATGCACTAAAATGGGAACAAACTCATTTGAATTGAATTGCAACGACATGTTATCCTACATGTTCCACCAAAAATAGGTCTGGCTACCAGATCAAGAACTCCACTAGTGGCACATCAGAAGCCATCTTGAACAGTGTGGCAAAAGCATTGAGACTGCAGGAACAAAAATCAGATATGCATGTGCTGAGCCGGGAACAAACTCGTTGAGCTCAGTTCATTGCACTGGTCCCACATTGAAAATACTACGAAATTTTATGTCTTACAACTCTAAACAAGTCTGTGTGGCCCTCAGATCTAAAAGCTAGTAGGTTCCAGCAAGATCAGTACTGCCAATAACCTAGCTATGTAGGATACCTGGTCTCTCTGTCATCCATCGAACTTCTCAAACAGGAAGTGGAATTAAGACTGTACAGACAACAGTGCAGTCCCAGCACAGGATTACAGGAGGTGGAGAGGAGTTAAGGGCACAGGTTTCAGAGACCTTGGTGGAAGCCTGACAAAAGAGTCCATATCTGAAACTCACTGGAGGGAGTGGCACAAGTGAGTACAAATGAAGCACCATGTATCAACCATAAGAAGTAAAATCAAATTGCAGACCTGTGGGTGACACAGCTTAGAAACCTGCCCCAAGGATAAGAAGCTCCACTTCCCATCCAGCTCCCTGCTTGTGGCCTGGGAAAGCAGTCAAGGACGGCCCAAAGCTTTGGGACCCTGCATCCCTGTGGGAGACCTGGAAGAGGTTCCTGGTTCCTGGCTTCTGATCAGCACGCTCACTTGGGGAGTGAATCATCAGAGGGAAGGTCTACCTCTCTGTCTCTCCTCCTTTCTGTATATCTGACTTTGTAATAAAAACAAATAAATCTTTAAAAAAATTTTGTCTATGTTTAATTTATAACACCCAATAAAATTTACTTGGGATTTCTTACAAATGTTACAATCTTTTTTGCAATATCTAATTTAAATTATTTATTCAAAATCATGAGTTCACATAACTGAAACATTATTTCTTAATATTATTAATTAAAGAATTATTATTTTTCAATAGTTAATGTTTGTTATGATTCTAATTATATTAGGATAATAAGGCTTTTCTAACATAATGCCTGTTACCATAGTGAGCATGAATTACATTACTGATACATTTGTGGTAGTTCATGTGCTGAGGCAAGTAAGTTGTATCAATGCCATTATACATACACACTTTTGAGAAAGATTTTGAGAAGTCACGGCAAATGTAGTATCAAAATAATTATGTTATACTGGTAGAATTACTCTTGTATTACAAAGCAGTACTTAATTAGAATAATTATTTTTAACTATTAGTATCATTATACAATTTACACTTGAGGTTTTATCTCAGCCATGATTCATTTATTTATGCAGCTGTGTTAGCCTTACCAAGTAAACATTCAAATATTAATGACACTGGATTTATACATGGGTTATCAATTTATCCTTGTTGCAACTAACAATACAATATTAAATAGGAACTGTGTTACAATTGATCTGTATAAATAATTGTAAGATGAGGTGAAATAAAATCATGCAAATGAGAAACTTAATTTCAGGCATTGTCCTTTATTATTTCACCACATAAAACTGAAAAATTGTTCTTGTTTTGTTTCATAATAATAACTAATTAGTGGAGCTAACTGTTAAATGGAACACTAAATATTTTAAATTATTATCAATACCATCATTTCACTCTAATGTGAGAATAGAATAAGAGATAGTGATTTCATTGTATGAATTTGAAAGTCTAGTATCAATGATTGAAATGGGAGAATTATGTTCAATTATGGAAGGAATAAGGAATGTGATTTTTTTTTCTTTCAATTCAAGAGAGTTTACTAGACTTATATCTGAAAATTTTAAATGGGTATTGATTGTAGGGTTGGTTGGAGAAGACATTGAGCACATGAAAAAAAACATTCTGAAACTTCTGACGTGGAGCACTTGAACAGTGATGTGGAGAAATATTATGAAAAGAAAAACATATTTCTATTGTGGTCAAATTTTACAAGGGAAAAACACGTACTGATACACATAACCTATAATAATCCTGCATTGCTGAAATTGTGAATCTCAGGGAACTGTAAAAGAAAAAGTTGCCTCCAGTGTTAGGCATTGAGTTTACAATCCGCTATATTGATTCTGTCTCCATACCAAGTGCAACTGTGGAGCACACAGTTTAAAATGACGTGTAAATCAGGAAATCGATTAAGGCAAGGTTCTTTTTTTTTTAACTTTACAAGTTTTCCTCACAGAAGAAATTATTTTAGTTAAAGAGTGCCTATCATCAGACTGGATGTTTTATGTGCAATTTGAAATTCTGAGCCAGACATCTACTTGCTTATTTGTTTGTTATAAATATCTGTCAATAGAATCCTAAATTTTACCATGCTAAGATCTTTCCTCAGAGATACAAGTTGACTTTGCACTTACATTCTCCAGAATACCTGTATTGCCAATTTCCTTTGAAGAATTTGCGGTGTGTTTTTTCTTAAGCAAGCTTGAGAAAACAATGGATAAGTAAGACAATATTAACCAAGGACACACTAATCACCACATAGCCCGAAAGCACCTACTAACCCACAAAGTTCCTCCAAGTAAATATTTTTGATTATTAACTTGTGTCAATTATTGATTTAACTGGGATATTTTGAGGGGTACATCAACTTGCAGGCCTGGGTATCACTAGAAGTAATGGTGCCGGTAGAATAGGAATGACTGCTGTTACTGACCACCACACATATGATAAGAAGTCCACAAGTTGGATTGGGTACTGGGATGGCAGGGAAGCTGAGTATGGCCTATCCATTTATCTATTCCTCTCCCCCGAATAATGGGAAGAATAAATAGAAAGCTTGGAAACAATTATTATACCCACATCCCCCTAACCTTAGATCCTTCCAACCTGATCGACTAGGTATACATCATCTAAAAGTAATAATAATACTAAAAAAAAATTTTTAAGTCACCTGCATGTCAATTAGCATTTACTTTGCCTATCTGAAATTGTATGCCTACAGAAGGAAAATGGCCTCAAAAGTGTGTCTGTATCTATTATAGTTCATCTCCTCAATTAAATTTACAGTGATCATTGTTTTGTAGAAATCTGCCCTTTAACTTATGCACCTTCAAGTCTTCATGAGAATCTTCTTTGATCATTTCCTTCAGATATTCCTAAACAAACAATAGTTAACTAACTCTATATATACATATATAAAGAGAAAAAATGAAAATTCCCATTTAATGAAATGAGGCTTTAGCATTTGTAAGTCTGCTTTTAAGCAGGATGCTTGTCTCACTTTTAATATTGCAGAAGTGCTTTTCTACAGTGCAGCCTTTATTTACACTATTCTGAGATGAAGCATAAGAAACAGTAATAATAGTGACAGCGATTATGATCCAAATACTCTTGCACAAATGAAAAGTGGAAATTTGCAATGGTATTAAATGAGTCATAAATTATCTAATTATCTAGATAATTATCTAATTATATAATTTTGTGATATTGTACAAATCATTTTCTAATTAGAATCTTCCTTATGACTCTGCTCATTTATAAAACAGACCAGATTTTTTACTATAGTTTTCATATACATATCTGTTCCGCCCAATCCTCTTCCTCCAGAAGAGAGTCTACACACACAAACATACAGACACACACACGGAGAGAAAGAGAGAAAAAGAGAGAGTGAGAGAGAGAGGCAGAACTCTTTCACTGCAAGTTCCAAAACAGTACAAAAAGAAGTCAAGGTTTATGTGAGGGTCAAGTGTGTGCTGGGCAGAATCAGTTTGCACTGCAACACACATTGATTCCAGTGGAAGACAGGGGTGGAAACAGAATCGACCCAGCAATTGCAAACACAAGCTGATTGGGGTGATGGACTGTACGGGGCCCCGTCCTTGCCAAGTCTATGCAAGAATCTGGTCTAGGATCACTTCACACAAAGTTTCTTTGGGGGTCCCCAAACAGAGCTTCCGGACTCAGAACCCTAACCATGAGAACACAAAGGACAGAACAAATCAATCAACTACCCAAACTATATGTCGGCAATGAAGAACTGGACAAATGCAGACTCTAAGATGGACTATGTCAATCAGTGGATTCTTCAGCGACCTCATCATGCTTGGAATGGTGAGATAGGCAGCAAATCAGAACTGTTAAGCTATCAAAACCACTTGTGCAAGACTCTCGGAACATGTCCTACATCAGAGACCTAGGATGAGTGGGAGACTTGGTGGGACTTTTCCCTTTACCTCCCCCTTTTCCCCCAGATACAGGGAAACAAATGTGGAAATAATACTCTTATCCACTTTCCTGTAGCCTTTGAACATTTGTGCCTTAATTAACTATGTAAAGATTGTCAAAAATAAAGAAAAGAAGAAGAGAAGAAGAAGAGAAGAAGTCAAGACCCCATGAATTTGAGAATTTGCTTTAAATCATCCAACTCACAGAATGCTGGGTAGAAAAGAAGCACAGGATTATCCGTACATAACAAGGCGTCCAATTCCTTGCAGTCTGTTGAACTCCACCCATCCAGAACTTCCATCTGGTCACCAAGCCAGAGGTCCTTCCTGTTTATAAATACCTCAGCTGTGTTTCCCATACAAAAGATGGAAAATAAAAGCAAAACACCCGCCTGGTGGCCTATGATGTCTAACATGTTTACAAAGACAACATCATATTAAAAAAAAGTTATGCTACAGAATAAATGACTCCAGAGTGATTTAATGCATACATATTTAGATGTAAATGATAAACATATTGATAACAGAATATTCGGTTTTCTGAGAAAGTAAAATATTCTACATGAATGTTTATTAAGGCATTTATTTGACAGATTAACTCTGCAAGCTATGTTCCTGCTTGTGAGAAACATTGTATCTCTGTTTCTAAAATCTATAGACCAATATTTTCATACCCAATTAAAATGAACAAGACAGATTGGTTTTAGCACACAATTGCATTTTTATGGACTCTCATTTCTTCATAGACTACTTAGCTGTAAATAATGCATGCAAATAGCAATTAGACCTTTCATTGTTTCTATATATAAACATAATGGTTACACAAGTAGCAGAAATGTTGGAGTGATTTTCTATATAAAATATACATATTTAAAACCATATGTTTGAAAGATTCGCTGAATGATTTTGAAATGTAGTACAAGAGAATTCAGAATAGTGAATGCATTTTTCTTGTTCAGATTCTGGTCAGTAAATACACTCTGTATTAAACAAGTTAAAAACCTGTTGAGTGGGCCCAGCGGCGTGGCCTAGCGGCTAAAGTACTCCTCTTGAACGCCCTGGGATCCCATATGGGCACCGGTTCTAATCCCGGCAGCTCCATTTCCCATCCAGCTCCCTGCTTGTGGCCTGGGAAAGCAGTTGAGGATGGCCCAAAGCTTTGGGACCCTGCACCCAAGTGGGAAACCCGGAAGACGTTCCTGGTTCCCAGCTTCGGATCGGCGCATCGGCCCATTGTGGTCACTTGGGTAGTGAATCATTGGACAGAAGACCTTCCTCTATGTCTCTCCTCCTCTCTGTATATCTGACTTTGTAATAAAATGAATAAATCTTTAAACAACAACAAAAAAACAAATAAAACAAAAAACCTGCTGAGAACCTGGCATGATACAATAGTGGGTAATTCTTTGGCTTGTATGTGCCAGCATCCCATATGTCAGCCGGTTCATGTGCCAGCTACTCCACTTCCCTTTTAGTTCCCTGTTGTGGCGTGAAAAAGCAGTCCAAGATGGTCCAAAACCTTGGGACCCTGCACCTGCGTGGCAAACCCAGAAGAATCTCCTGGCTCCTGGCTTTGGTTCGGCTCAGCTCCGGCTGTTGCAGCCACTTCGGGAGTGAATTACTGTATGAGAGATCTTTCTCTCGGTCTCTACTTCTCTCTGTACATCTGACTTTTCAAAAAAAATATGTATTAAAATATTGGTTAGTATTCTATTATTCTATCATGATATATACTATGCATAATATTTTATCGATCATGATATATATTATATATAATGGATTACATACAGGATATATGAAAATAAAAGATAGTATCTTCTGTTGTAATTATAAAAATCAGGAAATAATCTGATGTAGAATAATTTTGTTCACATTAACTTGAACATCACTGACATTTTTAAAATGCCCCTTGAAAGTCAATTGATGTTTCATCATGATCATATTCAAGTTCTAATTTTTATTTGATATGTCAAAGGACTCATTAATGAATTTACGGACATGTTCATGAATTGATAATCTACGTAGATTATTTCAATAATGTCATAAAAGAATGCAATTCATATTGTCACTATTTGTTTCATACCAACACATCTGCTTCAGGAACATTAACATATCTAAGGACTGATCACTTTTGTTTAAATAAACTGTGGCTCGTTTAAAGAAACTTGTGCATGTGCCAAGACTCAAGAACATTAAAATCTAGCACATAAAACCAGGTGTCATTGGTACAAACGCAAGCAATTCAATGTGATAACAATGTCAATTACAGCTAAAAATTTTTATGTGACAACCAACTTGATACCAAATTAGTTCCAACAGATCAGGTATTACTGAGTGAAGTACATTTCTACAAAACAAACGGATAATGTTTTATTCTCCTAGTGTTAAAGTCAAGAGATTGTACTTTCTGTTCATCTCCCTACTACTACTATCAACTTGGCTCCTAGAATGCAGGTGATTCCTGCCTTCTTCTCTGTCATGTTACGATCTTTCCATTTCTCATAAAGTCTTTTCATGAAATGCTATTCTCAATCCATTACTGAGATTTGTCCTTTAGTTTTGCTTTGCAAAAAACATTGGCTAAAGGTCAAGGGGGTGGGTGGCACTGAGACTTCTGTGGCAGAGGTTAAAAGTGATACCAGAAGGGACTTCCAGAAATGGAAGCCAGAATGCAATGAGCAAAGAAGATGAATTGGAAAAAATTGGAAGAAGCATGAGCTTATTTTCTTATGTTTATTTTTTTATTCTCTGTAAAACAGATATCAGAATCTGAACATGATACAGAATTCGAAGGAGATGTTATAAGTTTGATGACATAAAATGAAAATCTTGCAATTTGAGAGTTCAGTAAGTAAAATAAATAAAAAAATAAATAAAAATAATAGGACTGTTAAAATAAATAATACATCAAATGTGATGTGTCTCGTTAATAAAAAATGCAAAGATGTAAAATTGCTTTATTTTTCCTTCAAATTATTTGTTTCTTTGAACAAAATAACTGAATAACAAATGGACCATTTTCATTCATGAGAAACAATATAGACTTGTCAATAAGAATAAGAAATACACAGGAGAGAAAAAAATCCTGCTTTGCATTCATTAGGAAAAATGGAAGATGAAAGTTGTGATGAAATTTAAAAATTAATTTGTAGAATAAGTAAATTACATCATCTAAATTGGGAGAATGATGCACAGCATAGGAATAATACTATTGTGGATGTTCTTGGGTCCATGACTAAGCACAGGATTCTAACTAATGGCCTGATAGCAGGTGTTTCTAATTGAAGTATCGGGTGAAGTCCTTGCTACTCTGCTTTACCCACCCAATTTCATGATGTCTCATATACTTGGGCCTCTGTTACAGATGTGAGAGACCAAAACAGACTTACTGTCCTCTGGATTCAGCCTCGGCTACCAATTCCTGACTCATGTAGCTATTTTTTTTTTTTTTTTAGAAAAGTAACTGGTAGGTGGGCTATTTCTCCCTCCCTCGAATTCCCTTTATCCTCTCTCACTTTCAATCTTTGTCTGTCTCTTTCCTCCCTGTTTCCAAGTAATGCTGACTTTCAAATAGAAATAAGTACATAGAGGAGAGATATTGCTGATGTTGAGATGGGCCCTTCAGTAGCATATGGTACTAAATCAGAGTTTAACAACAGCAACAACAAAATAATCATATGATCGAATGTTGCTCAGAATCCAGGGATGGTTATATTTCACAATAAAGTATTACAATATAAATAAAATGTGGAAAAACCAAACTCCAAACCATCATAAAGTAATATCAAAGAAGGGCAAATAATATCATGATTTGGTAAACACACATTACATATGGAAATGTCACACTGTACCCTGCAAAATATTTCTAGTCATAGCAATAAACAATTGTAAACATTCTAACTCGTGGCCTGAAAGCAGGTATTTCATATTGAAGTATTGGATGAAGTCCTTGCTGCTCTGCTTCACCCACCCAACTTCATGATGTCTCATATACTTGGGCCTCTGCTACAGATGTGAGAGACCAAAACAGACTTACTGTCTCCTGGATAATTTTACATAGTTGATTAGGGCACAAAGGGACAAAGGTTACAGGAAATTGGGTAAGATTGTTTCCACACTATTTTTTCTGTATCTAGGGTAAGGGGAGAAATAAAGGGAACAGCTTCACCCAGACTCCCACCTATCCCCCCACCCATCCTAGTCCCCCAACTTGGGGCATGCTCCAAGAGTTTTCCTCAAGCAGTTTTGACAGTTCAACAGGTCTGAATTGTTGCGAATCTGCACTGTATTTTCATGGTTGAGGTTCTGAGATCAGCCGTTAACTTGGAGGGATCGCAAAAGAAAGTTCATCTGAGGTGATCCTAGACCTGATTCTTGTGTGTGCTTGCCAGCACAGGGTCCAGTACTGTCCGTTGCCCCAGTCAGCTTATGCATATGCTGGTCATTTCGATTGCTGGGTCAGTTCTGTTTTCAGCCTTGACTTCCACTCGAACCAATGGTTGTTGCAGTCCACCCAATCCTGCCTGATTCATACTAGGGCCTCCCGCAAACCAGTGGGAGCTGCAGCCTAGTCTGGGTGACTCCCCATTACCCATACCAGGCCTGCCCCCTACCATGGTTCCCATGCTTGCCCGTATGTATAGCAGACTTGTTCAGTCTGTCCCACATCCCATTTAGCTCTCATATATGTCAATGGGCATTGAAGCCTAGTTCAACCCATCTAGCCCTACTATACAGCCCACACACATACTGGCAGGTGCCTTTCTGTCTAGGCCCCCTGCCCCAGTCCTGGATTTCAAGCTCTCCTTTGGGAGTGGTAATCCAAGTGGAATGTTCCCATTATCTCCCACTCCAAATCCCTGATTATGCACTCTCCAGGTAGTTCTGGAGAAAAACTTCATAGGTTTAGCCCCAGTGCCAGCATCTGTCAGCTGATGCTGCGGGAAAGCCCAACCAACCCTCACCCACTCTAATTTATGCTTGTACCAGTTGGAAGAGTCAGCCCAACCTGGCTTTTCCCTGATCTAGCTCACATGAGACCCACAAGTATTGTAGCTCTGCCTGGTCTGGTCTGCCCCCATTCCAACTCATGCACTCTAGTGGGAGTGGCTCCAGCAGGGGAGCCCACATTCCCCCTGCCAGCTTTGCCCCTCCCCTCCCTAGTTCTCACATGTGCTGGTTGGGCGCTTTGGCAACATCTGGTACGGCTCAACTCACCTTGGCTTTCTATAATGTGCACTGGTATGTGTTGCGACCGAACCTGGCGCAACCCACTCTCTGTACTGGTGCTCATATTTGCCAGTGGGTGATATGAACTGGTTCAGCCTGGTCTCCCCCTGACCTATGCCAAATGTATGCCAGTGGGTACCTTTGTCTTGCTTGATCTGAGTTGCTCCCTATCTGGGTTCTTGTGCTCACCTGCAGGGACTGTGTCCCAACAGAAGAGTTTCCCAAGCTCCTCCATCAGAACATCTCCCTGTGCCAGATCCCGTGCATACAGGTGGGTCCATGGGCTAGACCTACTTAATCCATCTCTTGTCCTTACAGGAACAGTGGCCTTTTCCTGCTGGCCTTCAATCCATTCGGGTTCTTATTACTGGATGTTTCAGCCCAGCCAAGGCTCATCCATACCCAAACACTGCTCACACATGGCTCAGTAGGGGCAGAGACCTAGCCTAGTCCATCCAACATCTACCCAGGTTCTCCTGAGCACCATATGGTGTTGGAGTCCAGCCTGGTTAGGTGCCCCTAGCCTCAGTTCACACTTTATCAATAATAAAGGCTGGACTCAGCTAAGCTATTCAGCTTCAGGCTGCCATCGGTAGGGTAATCTGTTCCTCACTCTACGTTCTCAAGGACAGTCATAACAATTGTCTCTGTCTTCCTTGAATTAACCTACAACATCTCTGGAATTTTTTTCTGTTCTATGTATTTGCTTTCATTTTTTGTTGTTTATTTGAGAATCATAGAGACGGATTCCAGACAGGGAAATATCTTCCATTCTCTAATTCACTTCCAAAACATGTACAGCACTTAGGAATGGACAAAAGTGAAGCTTGGAATCTCAAGCCAAGCATGTTTTGTGAACGGTAGTCATCTGTCACTTCAGCCTTCCTGCTGCACCATTACTAGCAAGAAGAGCCAGCACTCTAATCCAGACCCTGTGACATGGGATGCTAGTATCTTTAACACTGTCACACTCATTGACATGAAACCCCATCTTGATATATGTTATTCACTCTCATATACTTTGACACACTTGCCACTAATTCATACATGTCTATTAAATGCAAGATATTGCATTGATTGCTGAGGAATCAACTTCAATCAACATTAGCAGATATGTTTAACTTTATGGAAATAAAAAAATAAATCCAACAAACAAGCAAAAAATGTGTAATAGTCACCTTACAGAGTATACATACATGTTGAAGGCACATATATGAATAGTCAGAAAAGATTTTCTTTAGAAAAAAACCCTTGGGGTGAGCATTTGGTTCAGAAATCAAGACACCACTTGCAAAGTCTGCAGCTCCTGTAACAATCCTGTAGCTGAGTCATTGCTTCACTCTAATTTCCTTCCCTCAAGCCCTGTGGGATTCAGGAGGTGCTAGTTCAATTGGTTACATTATTGGTAACTATGTAGCAAAAGTGGATTCAGTTCCTGGGTTCTGGTTTCAGGCTTGACTTTTTGAGCATTTTGCCAGTGAATCAACAGGGGTGATGACTCTGTCTCAATAAGGAACCCTTTCTCCATCCGTCTCATCTCTCTCTCTTCTTCTTCTTCTTCTCTTTATCTTATTTTCTACCATGTTTCACTCTCTCTCAATTACTATTTATGACTATATGTTCTCTTTCAACTAAGTTAAGTAATATTTTAAAATTAATTGGGGTGTCCCGTTTTTTGGTTTTGTTTTTCTTTAAGGAAAAGGACATTAATGGAATGTGTAAGAATATAAAAGTAGTACAGCTGTAATATAGAAGTTAGGAGTGTGGCAATAACAGATGTTTCTTAGAGATTATTCTTCACATAGGTTGGTTTGACAGCTAAACCTGAACTCTTCATGGTATTGGGACAGCACACTGTTATGATATCAGTGTGAACCATGTAAATGGATTTGTAATGCTTTGAAGTCTGTGTATCAAAACTAATTCACTAGTTTATATCTTCCTCTCTTTGAAATTGCAGGATTATCTCACTATTAGTAGCTTCCAGTTTCCTGAACCCAAGATGTGTACAGTCATCTGTAAAAATTTAAAATATCTAATTGCATTTTCAATCTTTTCCAGTAAGGTTGAGTAACAAAACCTAGCAACGTTCAGTAGTTTACAATGATAATGATATTTTTCACTTCTGTTACCACTTGGCAGGCAGGAATTAGTTTCAGCTCCTATTTGCCAGGGTTGGTTCACCCATTTATTTTCTACAATTTTTCATCTGAGTGCAAGTATAGAAAACTGCAAAACCAACCAAGCAGGCAAAAACCTGGCATGGTTCTAAAAGCAATTATACTTATTACCTCTGTCCACAACCAACTGGGAAAAGATTCTCATGCTTTAAGCCAAACTTTACTCATGAATCCAACAAAATCTCCACATTGGGTGACACTTTGTAATATGCCATCAGAAAGAAAGCTCAACCTTTCTGTAAAAAGAAATATTCAGGAGAGTCTATGAATAATTTAATGAATGTGGTTTCTACACCATGATTAAAATGCATTATGTATATTTAGAGGAGTTTATCTAATTTTAGTAAAAAAATCAATTTTATGGAATGTTTAATCATTTTGTTTGTGCCATAAGTTATTATTTCTTTCAGTGGGATAGTCAGAAATATCCCCCTGATAAGGCAGGCACATAGAAAAGATTGGGATATCAACTAATCTCCAGCATTTTTTTATGATGGTATGGTTTCAACAAAGCCCTATAAAAAATTAGCTCAGTTACATAACGAGTCAAGATATATGCTAGCTTAATTCATGTTTAAATATTAATACAGATGTGCCTTAATATCTGTTCCCAAGGGAGGACTCCAGAATCTGGTCATTATCTGACCCACACTGAGTGATCCTTCCTCAGAGACCAACATTCCTGGAGAAAAGGTTACCTGTTTAAATGATCTAAAAGATTGTGAATTAATTAAAATTCTCCAAAATATTTACAAAATCAATATCTGCAGATGTTTAAGGAGTTGCGAGCATTTAAAGCACTCTAGTCCCATCAATTTCATGGAAATGAATTTGTTTGGGCAATTATCTGACCTGGACACCCAATGTTGGGAACTTTTTAATGGTTCTCTGATTATACAAAGTTAGTTAAAACATTATTCATTTAGCATATCTGACTCTCTTTAATGTTTCCAAATTCAGATTGTTCAGATATGAAGATTACATGCAAATGAAAATGCGATAAAATTTATGAGATTAGGCAGTTTAAACAATGACAACAGAGTCATTTCTCATGCTTAGTTCAACTTCCACCAATGAGCATAACAAAATGATTTACATTTTTTCAGATTTGAGCAGAGTTCTTTCTTTGATAATGAAAGTAAAGATGAAGAATATTCTTGACGAACTATCTGATTTATAGCAGCAAATTTTATCTTGGAAAACTAGCAAATAAGATATCAAAAAAAATTTAAAGCCTACATTTTTGACTAGAAAGAAAAGTAAATCATTTACCAAGCTGATACATCTTTTAAAAAATTCTATTGTAGTCATCTCTTCATTGCTTTAATACTTATTATCTAATAAAATTAATACAGAAGGAAAAACAAAACAGCACATTGAATTCAATAAGATTCAATACTCAAAGACATTTTATTGTCTTCATTGCACTCATTTTTCTAAATTTTCATTTTTCATCATACAATTCCCTAGGTTCAGGAATTTCCCCTGCCATATTTCCATCCCCTTTACCTCCACTGTTTTCCTACAACAGTATAGTCGTTCAACAGCAGTCACAAGCAGATCATTCTTTGGTTTTAGTGTGAAATGGCACAGTAGATATTGACAATGGCAGAAAGCTGAGAATTTTATTGTCAAGATATATTTAACAGTTTCATGGACCTGCACAGTAGACTAGTGACAAGAGTCCTTGCCTGGCATACACTGGTATCCCATATGAGCACTGGTTCCTGTACCGGCTGCTCCACTTCCCTCCCATCTCGCTGCTTGTGTCCAAGGAAAGGAGTCAAGGATGGCCCAAAGTCGTAGGACCTTGTATCTGTGTGGGAGTCCTGAAGGCAGCTCCTGGCTTCCAGCTTCAGATGTGCTAGGCTCTAGCTGTTGCTGTTACTTGGGAAGTGAACCAGTAGAAGGCAGATCTTGCTATCTCTCTATAAATCTGATTTTCTAATAAAAATAAATAAAACTTAAACATATATGTATATATGTATATATGTATATATGTATATATGATCTTTTAAAAATAAAAAGATGTATTTAACAGTTTCATTGGGATCTGTCCTTTATTCAGAAGTAGATGCATGCTGCAATGGATCCTTACTTCATGGTATACTAGCCTCCATTATGCAGTGTATCTCTGAGTATATATATGCTTATCTGTATATTTGTTGATCTTGAATTTTGCATGACGGTTGCATTATGTCAGACACAACATATGAGATTTGTCCTTTGGGGATTGAAATAATCACTGACCATAATGGTCTCTAGTTGGGACCATTTAGTTCCAGATGGTAGAATTTCTTTTTCTTATATATGTATTTTTTTTAATTGGAAAAGCAGATTGAAAATTACGAAAGGGCGGTACTGTGGCCCAAAACACTAATTCTTTACCAACAAACACCTGCAACCCGTATGTATCCCACTTTGTATTTTGACAGCTGCACTTCCCAATAGTTCCTTGCTTATGGCTAGGAAAATTAGAGAATGTGGCCCAAGTTCTTTGGAGAGAGCAGGAAGAAGCTCCTAGTCACCCACATGGGAGACCAAGAAGAAGCTCCTTGCTTCTATTGTAGGATCTACTCGGCTCTAGCTGTTGAGGCCACTTCGAGAATGAACCAATGGTTGGAATATGTTTCCCTCTCTGTCCCTCCATCTCTGTCTTTGTTAATAAAGCAACATTTCTCAGTATATTAATTAAATTAAATTAATGTGCTGAACTGTAAAAAATGCAAAAAAAAATAGTATTTTCCCTAAAAACATGCCTAATTGTATTCAGCATCAGAAAAGTACATTCATATCATTTGATTGGATGAGTTATGATACCTTGTAACTTGCTACACATTTTCCTATCATTAAAATAAAGTATTTCGATACATGACCATTCTGGTGTGCCAATTAATCATTCAGAAAGCTGTTTCAAAAAGAAATTATTTTCCTAAGTTATCATTTGCAACATATGCTAGCACGGAAAAAAAAATGGAGATAAACTAAGATTTTGCAAATGTGAAAAGAGGAAGAATAGTCTTCAAGCTCATTTCAAATGCTCCACTTTATACTCACACAACTTTGCCTTCAAGAAGACATTAAGACAGAACGTGTGTTCCTAGCAGAAATACAGATATTAACATGCAGTTTAAGGCAGATGTTGTCACAGATGCGGAGGAAGATTCAGGGTAAGCTCTGGCCAAGCAGTTCAGAAAATGCTCTCTCACAGATGAGTAAGCATCGATACCTCTGCCACGAGCCTTGTATGTCTGTGCAAAGATAATGAAAAACCATCTGTCCATTGCCATAACCTGCCAAGAACAACTCAGCTTACTTACTATTTGATTTCACCATGTTTGAAAGTGAAACAACAGTATTTCTTAAGAGAGTATTTTTTTTTCTCTGCAATGTTAGAAAATCAATGGAGCTTTGAATAAATTTACAAATTCAGCTGTGGAAATAACACATTTTGTACGTCATAATGAGAGGATGAAATGGTTATTTTGAGCCAAATAGAAACAAGGTTAGTTTTCATTAAAATATTTTAAACATGGTCCTCTTTAAATAAAAGAAACTATATTTTTTAGAGCAATTTTACTCAGATAAATTGGGTAGAGAGAATGGGTGCCCACAAACACCATCTCTGCCGTACTTGTTAATTCCTGTTACTGGATGTCTCTCCTCAGAGTGCTGCAGATATTGAAGTTGGGGAAATAATAATAATATATCCCTTGCTTAAACTGCAGTTCACTCAGGTTACGCACATATATATGGATTTTACTAAATGCATGATGTAATGTTGAAACAATTGTATTATCACACAACGTGACAAATGAGCATTACAATATCATACACCATCCATGGAAATTCCCTGCCATGAGCATCCTCAGCACTTCACCAAATCGTCCAGTTTTCTCCACCTGTCAAGCTGCAGAAATCAGAGACATGACCCTGCATTTTTCAGACAATTATAAAATATAAATGTAACGCAGACATACAACTCTTGGCAAAAACTACTCAAATAGATTATACACTTAAATGCAAATTGAAAATATATATGTAACTCCTGTATGACAACACAGGGGAAGGCATTATTGACCTTGGATGTGGTTATGATAATTTTGACAGAACATCAAAAAGTACATGAAAGCAATATATAATATTATGTACTTTATTAACTGTAAAATTTCTCATACAAGAACGATGTGAGAAAACATGAAGAAAAAAAACAGAATTGGAGATGGTATTTGCAAAAGGCATACTTAATAAGTGATTGTTGTTAAAAATATACAACCAAAAAACCCTAAAAAAAAACTACAAATATCTTGAGTGAATAACAGACCAGATATATAACATCACCTCACCCCAAAAGCCACTCACACAACAACTAAGCATATGAGCCTTGTTCAGTACCCTATGCCATCAAAGAAACATAAACTAAAGCAATACAACAGCTCTGTATAAATATTACAGTGGTAAAGTTTAAAAAAATGGCAACCCACAATTTTGGGAAGGATTTGAAATACTGGAAACTCTTAATCACTGCTCAAATTAGTGAAGTTACTTTGAAGGATGGTCTAGAAGCCCCTCAGGGCTGGTTTGATGGCTCAAATTGCTAATCTCCTAATGGCTAATCTACCACCTCCAAGGAAATGCTGGAATACCAAATGGGGTCAGGTTCATGTCCCAGCTGCTCCACTTCACTTTCATCATCCTACTTACAGAATACTCTGTCAGCAATGAATTGTCCAGGTCTATGTGGCCCTGTATCCACATGAGAGACCAGCAAGTGACCAGTTGCTGCAAATTTGAAGAGTAAATCAGTCGTTAGAAAATCCTTTCACTCTGTCTCTCCTCTCTGTAAATCTGCCTTTTCAACAATAAATACATAAACCTTAAATATAAGTTCATTAAATAATGTAATTTTACAATATAATCTTGTAATAAAACTGGGTGATATTCATTTGAAAATGTATACTGACATAAACCATATAAAATAATGCTTTAAAGAAACTATCTTTGCCTAACTTTGAAGAAAACAATATATCCTTCATTCAGTACACAATTGCATAAATTGTGACACATTCAGAATGTGGAATATTCTTGTGATGAACATAATGGAGGAATCAAGCTATAAAACTATATTGAGAACATTTGTGCAAGATTTGGTGGAAAATGACAATTGCAGCTCTCTATAACATACACTCTAATCACATCAGTTTATAGAGAATTCAGAATATGGGAGGGGAATAAAAACATGAGTGGCATCCAGGGACTGGAGACTGGAAAGGATCAAATAAGCAGAGTGCAGTGAAATTATCTTGCATAGTAAAGTTATAAACTTTTCTTACGCATTTTTTGTTCCATAAAACAGTGTATACACATGAAGAGTAATCCTAAAATAAACTCGGAACAGTGAATGTGCTAATTTTGAAGATTAGGTCAGTAATCTTATAAAGCACTTATGTATCTTCTTTATAAATAAGAATTGATTTTGCATTTTGTTTCTACATCTTATATTGCAAAATGTTTATACTTGATTGTGTGACTTAATCATTTATCTCATAAAGATATGTAAGATGCACATAGAAATTTTTAAGAGAAATTACTAAAACAGTTAACAAATTATGATTAAGTACTAGAGTAAGCTAAAATAAAACCTGTGGTTGCAGAGTGGAATGCAAAAGTTAAGGATTTTGTGAACTAAAGTATGGGGCAATGAAAAATACAGGTGTTCAGATGGTAGATTGTCCCTGTAGAGTTGGAGGAAATTTATTAATGATAATGAAAAAAACAGTGAGTGAGCTAATAAAACCAGGTATAATAAAACTTGCTTATGTCTATAAAGCATCATTAAACATATACTAATAAATTATATGATTTGATATATACAACTTCCCCATATGTAAAATAATCTCACTACCCAATTGTATGAATTAGACATGAAGTTTTACATTTTGTGTTGTTTTTTCTCATGAGAAAAGCAAAATTTCTAGTGGACCAGGTGAGTAGCTAAATTAGGAATTAACAAGCCTATTTTTTTTTATAAGAATGTATATTAGTACATAAAACTTCAATACTTCTCTTTTTTATCTCCAAATTTAAAGCATGTTTTGTGTTGCAAGCTAAATAACTGTCACAGTAGATTTTATGCCACATTTTAGTATGTATGCTAAATTCCAACTTTGGTTTATTTTTTTTTTAAGATTTATTTATTTTTGGAAAGGCAAGTATACAGACAGGAAGAGAGACAGAGAGGAAGATCATCCGTCTGATGGCTCACTCCCCAAGCGGCTGCAACAGCTGGAGCTGAGCCAGGAGCCTCTTCAGGGTCTCCCGGGTGCAGGGCCCCTAAGCTTTGCACAGTCCTCCACTGCTTACCCAGGCCTCAAGCAGGAAGCTGGATGGAAAGAGGATGTGCTGGTATTAGAACTGGTGCCTATATGGGATCTTGGCGAATTCAAGGAAAGGACTTAAACCACTACACTATTACACCAGCTGCCTGACTTCGGTTTATTGATTTCATTGGTGTTGAGGTGTACTGCAATAGAATGTTTAGTGATAAAGATTGTTGTGGAAAATTGTGTTCTTAGGTGACTGCATACTTCTTTCATTATCATGCAGTGTGCTGCTACACAAACCTGGAAGCTATAGCTTCATTACTCAATCTGGTAAACAGTGGATATATGGAACATGGTTTGTTGATTTATAATGAACACGTTTATACGCAAGATGTTACTCTAATAAAAAGTGTAGTGTGGTAAATAAATGATATAGTGACCACTGACAATGTTACAAACTATATGCATAATTACATAATCATGTATATTATACTTCTATATCAAATTTTTATTTAATCATTTGACTCAGAGTGTGAGAAAACTAAGGACAGTGTCCCCAAGTGCTGACCCATCTTCTGCTCAAATGTCCACATTATCTGGAAGTTGGGCAGTTGTGAATACAGGATCCCTGAACTTAATTCACATATTCCATGTGCGTGGCAGGAATCAAATTGGGTGATCCATCACTCCTGCCTTCGAGGGTCTGTGCCAGCTGGAAGCAGGTGTCAGGAGTTAGAGCTAGGTAATGAATGTGGGCCTCTGCTACGGGACACTACGGCTCTCGTCTGCAGCTCAGCCCTCTGGTGAAATGCGTGCCCTGTATGCACTGTTCTTTCATACAACTAGATTTGTTTATATCAAACCGAGCAAATACACGTGAACAATGCATTGGGGCTAAAATGTAATGCTGACTACTACATTACCAGGAGACAGATATATTTCAACTTTATTACAATGTTTTGAGATGCTAGGTGTACATACAGCCTGTTAAATTAAATGCTGCTACAGGAGCTCATATTTCAACATTTGAAATTTCCAATGTTCGACATAACATATTTGTTATCAGAATGGAATGGATGCTAATGTGCCTCTTATCTAAACTCATACCTTGGAATTAAAACATCTAATGTAATAATATTAAAAGGTGAGGTTTGGGTTGCAGTTAAGTCATGAGAGTGGAACCTTAATGATCAATTTAGTACCCCTATAAGAAGAGTTTCTTAGGATCTCTCCTTGGTATCTCTCTCCCTCTTTCTGAGTACATAATCAGGATGCAGGGCCTCACAAAATGTTGAATTCAGTGATCTTGGCTTTGAGCTCCTACTGTCCACAATTGAGAGAGACAAATTTATCTTATTTTAGCTATCCAATCTGACATTGCAATATAAATAAATGTCTAACATTCCTGAAAACTGTTCCGAATACATTAAGAAACAAGTCCAGAAACAGATAACTAGAGATGTATTACCTAGAGAGCAATCTGTGATTGTTAAGATGGGAGGGGTCCAAATCTTAGGGAAGCAAAAACTAGATCCCTCCTATTCACTTACATTCCTGAGGATTTGTTTCCTGAAATTCCTATGAGATTGAGGACTGAATCATCTCTGTCCAGTCATTGTACTGCACATTGTGAATTCAGATCCTCAGTGTTTTTTACATAATCCTTCCTTAAATCCAAACAAATTGATACATATAAATATTATAGTAAATATAATATTCACTTGGGCCCGGTGTGGTAGTCTCTGGGTTAAAGATCTCAACTTGCACACACCAGGAACCCACATGGGTACCAGTTCTTGTCCCAGCAGCCCTGTTTCCCATTCAGCTTCCTTAGGAGACCAAAAAGAGGCTCCTGGCTTCTGCTCTTTTGATCTGCATCAGAGAACTGTAAAACCTATAACACTGTTAATACCCTATGTTATTCCGTAATGGGGAGGGAGTACAGAGAAATCATCCTGAAATCTTAAATGCACAATGAGTAGCGTTTGAGCTTGTAATACTTCATAACTATAGCAGCCTATTTGTTTAAACAAATGATATTTGGATGTGTATCCAGTTAATTTAATTTCTTTGCTGGATTCTATGAATATATATAAATGATAATGTTATATATATTACCATCCAAAGTTTTGGTAAATACTAAAAACTGCTAACAGTAAAAAGTCAAAAACAGTTATTGGTTCTGTTAGAAAACCCCAATCACTTCTTCATGTGGATGTGTAAAATATTGCTTTTCGGCTTCAAAGTGCTCAATATATGCAGTATTCTTCATGTACTGCATCTTAAGCAGGTAATATTAAGCAATGTAAGATTATGTATGTTTGCTTATGGTTAAAAGTTAAGCCAATAATTCTTGATTTCAGAAAACATGGACATCAACACAGTACATGATTAAAAATTGCTCTTTGTGAGAACAAAACACTGTTACTTGATATTACTAACAGCTAAACCATTTCTGGAGAAGCCTGCAAATACTAGCTATACTATACGATTTTCTCTTAAAATTAAATATGCCTTATACAAGTGTTTTTTTAAATATTATACTACTTACTGTAGTAATGGATGCTTTAATTATACAATTTTAATTCTTTTCAGCCCTTTTAATGACGTTATTATCGACATTGAAATTAATTAATTTCCCAAGTAAAAACCCATTTATGGACAATTTAAACTAAAGGTCATCTATTTTAAATATGTCATTAATGCACATCCTCTTATATTTCTCTTATTAGTTATTCATCAGCAAAAATTAGCTTAAAGTTGCCGTTCGAATCAGGAGTGACTACAGGAAAAGAAAAGCATTTTGGAAGATGTTATTATGCTTCCTTACGAATATTCAAGGGTTAATTTTCATTCTATAGTTGTAGAAGATATCTGTCTATTTAAAAACATAGGACAGACTACTAATGTGGATATATACGGACAATTTCTATCCAGTCTTTAATATTGAAAGCTAAATGAGATTTATCAGCGTTCTTTCAAAGTAACTACAATCTTAATATTTGCATTTTGTTACATTTTATATATGTATTTGTTGTATATAATATTAAATATTATATATCAAGCTCAAAAACTATAATGCAGTATAAATACATTAACAAATAGATTTATTAATGCACTATGCTTAAAGTCATTTTAGCAAATGGGGGAATTTCACATATGCCATTCTTTGATTAAAATTTTGTACAAATATTTAGATATGAGTTTTATATGTAATTATGAAACAGATCATTAATATAGACACATGGATGTATACGGGTGATTATTTTAAAATATGTTTCCTTTTTCAACACGAAATAAAAAATCAATCTACTTTGCAAATTGTAACTCAATGGTTAAGAGAATCAGTGACACTTTTGCCACGTGAAATTTAAAAATCCACCATGGTGGGAGGGTTTGGGGAGGGGTGGGGAGAATCCAAGTACCTATGAAACTGTGTCACATAATACAATGTAATTAATGAATTAAAAATAATAAATAAATAAATAAAATCACTTTTATCGAATACTGTTTGTGACGATGGCTCTTGTGATTTTGAGTTATGTAAAGCATTAATTTGAAAGACCGAGAGATAAACACACAATCATATACAGGGAACTGGAGAAGGGAAAGAGGTCTCATGTTTATTCTGTTTAAAAGATTGATTTTGGCTATAATCCCTGGCTTTAATAATACTATTTTCATTTATGTAAGACGCTTAACTGCCATCTATGTCCTTATGTGATCAACAATGACTTATTTTTACCACGTTATGTGGTCTTCTGACTACCCATAATGTGGTGTGAGTGTTTAAAAAACACTTCACTTTGAAGCGCTCTTTGTTAGTCTGTCAAAATCTTGCAGTGTGGTAACCTTCCCAGAGATCCTAGCAGGTGAATAAAAAATCCAAAGTTTCTGAGAGTCTCCCTGTGACATTTTTCTACTTTAGATTTAGTCAACTCACACAGATTTCACTTGTTTGAAACTTTATCAGCACAGATACATATAAATCCTGTTCTAAGGATCTTTATCTTTTAGATATACATCCTGAAATGTTTAGGTACATAGGATAAAAAGCTCTGAATGACAACATGGGCTGAATAGATATAATTTTAAATATTATGAAATTTCATTAATTGTGTGAAATAAAAACTTAGTCTCAATTAGGAGAAATGTACAGCAAGCAAAACATTTCTACAATTTGGAATTTGCAGCTTAATTGTTACAACAGAAGATCTCACAATCTTCATAATTAACTCCTGTCAAAAGAAATTGAAAGTCCAAATTTTTTTGTCTTGCTTGTTAAATTTATATTTGTTAAAGAAATTTTCCATCAAGTAAAACCTTTTCTATTAAAAAGAAATTTTTTTTATTTTTTACTGGAATGGCAGATCAGATTTACAAATAGAAAATCATCCAACTACTGGCTGTTTCCTGAATGTGTCAAAATGGCTAAGGTTGAGTCGAGGCAAAGCTAGAAACCAGGAGTTATCTTCAAGGTCTCCCACACAGGTCCAGGTTTCCAAGGCTTTGGGCCATTCTCTATTGATTTCCCAGGTCACTGGCAGGGAGCAGGATGAGAAGTGGAAAGCCAGGACATAAACCAGCATCTCTACGGGATCTTGGCACTTGGAAGGTTAGAATTTAGCCATTCAACCATCATTCCAGGCAGTTAAAGATTCATTTATTTTGATTGGGAAAGTCAATTTACAGAGAGAGAGAGATTCCATCCATTGCTTCATTCCTAAAAGGGCCACCACTCCCATTGCTGAGCGGATCTAAACCTAGGGATCCAGGAGTCTCGTCTGGGTCTCCCATGTAGGTTAAAGTTCCTAGGCACATAGGCCATTCTCTGCTGCTTTCCCAAGCCAGAAGCAGGGAGCTTTATTGGAATGGGAGCAGTTGGGATAGCAATGTGTGCCCACATGGGATCCCAGAACATGGAGGAGGAGGTTAGCATGTTGAGTCAACATGCCATCCCATCAAGGAAAATCTTGTGAAAATCTGTAGTTGAATTTCAGAATTTCTGAAACATTTTACAAATTTTTAAAACATTTACATTTGTTAAGGTTTGTATGTGTTTATTGTGAAAATTCCATTCAACGCGAGTTTCAACAAAAATTATTCAGATTTTTTTCTTCAAATCCTTCTAAATTTTGAATTACATATTTAAACTACAATAAATGAGTAATGTAAAACTGCAATCACATTTTAAAAAAGAAAAACTGTAAATGAAACATTCAAGCAATTTTGCAATCTCTTACACTATTTCTCTGATTACATCATTACTTGTACTAAGAAAGTAATATTTGTGGACGACGCAGTGATTCAGGTGGATAATCCTCCACCTCTTCATATCCCAGCTTATCCACTTCTGATGCAGCTCCCTGCTTTTGACCTGGGCAGGTAGTGGGGAATGGCTCAACTCCTTTGGCCCCGACACCCACAGGGGAGACCTCAAAAACATGTCCTGCCTTCCACCTTCAGCTTAGCCCAGCTCTGCCCCTTGCAATCTTTTGGGGAAATCAAACTGCAGATGGAAGACCTTCCTTTGCCTCTCCTCTGTCAAATATGCTTTTTAAATAAAAGCAATTAAACCTTCAAGAAATTTAAAAAGAAAGTTGTATTTTTTGATGTAATAAGAGAAGCTGCAGATATTAAGCACAAAGATATTCTACATAAAAGTTGGTTTTGTTATTAATATCTTTCCTCCTGCTTCTCATCTGATGCTAGCTTCCGATGGTCTTATGGTGAATTTTCACAGTAATATGCCAATTAAAGATCTGTTCTGATTGACAGATGCTAAAGATAAATCCATACAATTTGCCTGATACATCATTTAATTAAGGACATTATTAATGGGACTTCAATTATCAGTGTAAAAACAATTTTCTATATTAACCTCAATTGTTATTTCAAATTACAGGAGTCAGGAAACTCTACATACATCTAAAAGGGACCTGTAGTCTGATTTTACATTGGGAAAATGTAGGCTATAATCTATTTAATCTCCATTACATTAAACGAAAGACTTAGGATTACCTACTAGCTTTGGTTTCATTGGCAACACAGTGTAGGTGGTCAATGCATCAAAATATAGTCCTCATTAATAATAGAGTCATATCTACTTCCTCATCACATTGACATATAAGCAAAAAACCAGAAGGCATATAGGACACTTTAGCTTGGGATATATATTTTAGTTTAATTTGAACTGTTTTTACACTTATTTGTGTAATCTACATAGTCAAGTTGACCAAAAATTACATCTTCAATATTTGTACACACTATAAATCAAGCTTCACAATGGTTTTCTAGAAAATAGGAATTTGTATTTATTAGACTAGAAAAAGTTCCCCCTTGTCATGTGGTTGTGCACTTTTAAATGCTAAATCCACACCTGTCAACTGCCTTTATGGTGTCTACAACAGAATGTAACTTGCCATATAGACATGTTACTGTTTTCGTAGCACGTGAATTATAATAATTAATCTGGTTGACATATTGCTGGTCATGTTTCTTACATACTCAGACAGACTGTTTTGTCCATAGATATAATAGAGAATACAGGGGGTGGGGATTAATTTTTATTCTCAGCATCGTCTATTGAGTGAGTGCTAAGGCCAGTCCTGGATTTATTGATCACCCTGAATACATAACAAAATCTATATGCTCTGTATTTGTGACTACATTTTTAAAAATTCTCCAGTTGCTTCCTACGTGTTTCTAAATATTGAGATTTTGCATTTCTACAAATTCTTTCAAACCTGCTATATTTTCCTGCTTGACCTGAACCACAGCTATAGAGTAAAAGGAAATGCTGTTCATGAGTTATATAGAGATTTTCTTAATGAGGTATGAGGATTTTTAAAAGAATGAGAGAATCTAGGTGACTTTAACCAGTACCAAGTTGGAATACGATTTCTTTGTCTGGAGAAAGCCAACAAAACATCCAAGTACCTAGGCACCTACAATCATATGGGAAAAGAGGGTGGATTATCAGGCTACTTGTTGGACCTGGCAACTGTTGCACCCATTTGGAGAGTGAACTGGTGGCCCTTTGTGTGTGTCTTTGTCTCTCTAACTCTTTGTTGTATAAATAAATGAATAAAGCATATGACAAAAAATAATTGAATTCCATCCATTTAAAAACATTGCATTTTTTTTAAAAATTTCCCCATAAGTAATCAAAAGGAACTGGTTCTTCCCAGCTACACTGACCTTTGGTAACCAAATTACTCAACTGTTCAGTCCAGGAATGGTGAGGGAAATGGAGTTGATTTTTCTTTTTTTTGAATAAAGATTTATTTTTATTACAAAGTCAGATATACAGAGAGGAGGAGAGACAGAGAGGAAGATATTCCGTCCGATGATTCACTCCCCAAGTGAGCACACCAGCCAGTGCTGTGCTGATCCGGATCAAGGAGCTGTACTGCACTACTTTCCCAGGTCACAAGCAGGGAGCTGGATGGGAAGTGGAGCTGCCGAGATTAGAACTGATGCCCATATGGGATCCCGGGGCACGTTCAAGAAGAGGACTTTAGCCATGAGTCCACCATGCCGGGCCCAAGAAACGGAGTTGATTTTTCAAGAGGTCATTCCAGAGTTTTAAATTGCCATATATATGCTGGTGATAGAGGGGAAGACAGGACACAAAACTGCACTCCAATACAGGAATCCAGAAAAACAAGTACAGGACTGGTCTGCAGAGTCACTACATTGGTTCCAAAAGTGCGGGTTAATTCACTGAGTCAAAACACTAGCTCCCATGCTTCAATTTTTTTGTCTTTAAAAGTTGACTAGTCGTTTCTTCCCATATGGTTCATCGTATGTCTTATAATTCAGATAAAAACGTCTCTCTAGACATAACAGAAAATGTACAACCCAAAGACAGTCAACCTAATTGTAATAATACACAGTTCAATACACAGTAGTCATGGTTCAAGCATGACATGCTACAAGAACGTACTTTGTGTCTACTCTGCTTACTTTCGAAAAGGAAACACCAAAATGAACTGCATTCCTAAAAGATTGATATTTTGACAAATATCAGAAAAAATTGAAATCACTTGACAAGACTGATTTGGATGAAATGAGTATATGTGAAAATTGACTACCTTGTCTACGTCTGCACTTGAGGAAGCATAGTGGCAGAGGATAATCTGAAATATTGTGCTTTTTGGTATCATCGCTGACTGAAGAATACTGCTTATGTTCCAAAATGATTCAGTGCTTGATTTTATTTATTTTTTTTAAGATTTATTTATTTTTATTACAAAGTTGGACATACAGAGAGGAGGAGAGACAGAGAGGAAGATCTTCCGTCCGATGTTTCACTCCCCAAGTGAGCACAACGGCCGGTGCTGTGACAATCCGGAGCCAAGAGCCAGCAACTTCCTCCAGGTCCCCATATGGGTGCTGGGTCTCAAGGCTTTGGGACATCCTCCACTGCTTTCCCAGGCCACAAGCAGGAAGCCGGATGGGAAGTGGAGCTGCCGGGAGCTGCCGGGATTAGAACCGGCGCCCATATGGGATCCCGGGGCGCTCAAGGAGAGGACTTTAGCTATTAGTCTACCACGCTGGGTCCCAGTGCTTGATTTTAATAGTCGTGTCATTTTCTGTAACATGGTGGAAGATGCTTTATGCAATATCAAATGCACTGAAAAATTATGATCTTTTTCTCCAGGCTCAGGATTTCTTCTATTAGGAGGAAAAAAATTACGTGACTATAAAATCTTGGCTGGTTAAAACTTCTTTTGAGATATAGATGAAGAAATCCATTGAGATTTTGTTTCCGCTTTAGGAAATGGTAAAAAAGAAAATCATCCAAACTAACTAAACAAAACAAACCTAGATTAGCCAGTGATAAAAAAGAAATGAATAATAAATATAAATGTAATTAATAATTGGCTAATTATTAACATTAACTAACCTAATGTGCTTTTAAAATCTTCAATTAAAAAACTGACAGAAACAAAAAACGAGAAAATTAGGGAGAGAAAGAAAGAGAAAATGCAATTTAATTGCTAATTCACTCCTCTAAACTCATGAAATCCAGGGCTGACCAAACACTATAGCCAGGATTCAGGAAATTGATTCTTGTCTCCCATAGTGGACGCAGGAACCCAATTATGTGAGCCACAGGAACTGCATGAGAAAAGAAATAGGAGCTGGATTTTAGGTTGAGGGAGCAAATTGTAGAATACGGGCATTTTCCACAAAGGCTTAACTTCTTGCCCAAATGTTCAGTTCAATTACTCTTACTTATGATTGTGCTGGTTTTCATTAAATTCATTAACCATTTGAAAAGTTTCCATTTTACATGATCTATTTGATCATTTGTCTTCGAAACTTTTTGTATTGCCTGGTAAACAGGCTGACTCTTCTTTATAGGGTTTATTTAATTTTGTTTTTTTGGAAGACAGTTTTTCCCTTATGAAATTTATTGTCCCATGGATTTTTCCCAATAGTTCCGGTGGGACACTTGGGGTTGCAAATGAGTTTAATTTCTTATGATAAAATTAGCTTAACACCAAGGTAAGGCTTCTATTCTCTTCTCAAGAAAATCAGAATATTAATGAGATCTTTTGGGTTAATTGTCTTAGCTTTCTGCTGTGGCATTAGTTTGAACCTTGGGTCTTTTATGAATTCAGCCTTAGTCTGATTGTTTAATAAATTATTTTAAATCATCTTGCAAATGAAACATCAAAAGTAATATATGTTTCAAAAACATGCCAATTACAATCATGATGAATGTTTTACAACAACCAAATCATTCATTGATTTTTATGTAAAATATTACTCTTTATTTATGTATTTAGCATGTTTTATTTGAAAGGCAGTGGAGTACAGTACATAGAGATTTACCTATTCAGCGCACAAATGCCCCCAAAAAGCAGAGGCTGTGCCAACCCAGTGCCAGAAGACAGAAACCTCACACATGGATAGCAGGAACCCAAGAACTTGAGCCACTGCCTGCTGCTTTCAGGATTGTGTGCTCATGGAGGAGCGGGGAGTCAAGCATAGCCAACTGGATATAGGACAGCAGTGCCCCAAATGCTGGTGTAACTATGGCATCCGTTATGTGCCCCCATAATTGGTCTTTTGATTAAAAGAATGGGCTATAAAAAAGTCCTCCAGAGTTATTGTCAATAAATATCTTGGAATACCATAGTATAAACAAATATATAACTTTTATGTCAATTATGCATTCAGGTAATATTATATTCCCATTTTTTGCAACCAAAAAGAGAGGACTATGTCAGATATTCTTGTTCTGACACCGTGTGCCATACGCTGATATGGATCTGGGATGCACTATCAGATCCATATATTTTTATATTAAGAGAACAAGATGCTGATTTCTTCCACTGAGAAGCATCTACTGATTCTTTAAGTGCATAAGCTTTTGTGTGTACACAATAAATAAAAGTCACTAGATACAGGCAGAGACATTAACTTGGAAAGTACTCAGACTCTTAATTTATCTCATAACTCTGAAAGAAAAACATGTTAGAAGGAATGTCCTGCAAGTATAATCTCACATATGAATGAGTATTTGACAAAGACTTGTCCAGTTCAGTGGGATGCATGAAAGTTACTGCTGACAATTAGAAGAATTGTACATTGACCAGAAATAACCAGTCCCTAGAACTCCTGCAATGCTAACATCGTGGTCACTGCCTGTGCAGTAAATGCATAAAAAATGATGAGAGAAAGACCAAAAGAGGCATTTGGTGGTTGTCAGCTAACTGCCCTCCTTCCTACTGAATGCCAGGTTCTTTCCTGAAGGCAGTCTGTTTCACATCTCCTCAGCATCCACTGAGAATAAACTGCACAGCAAATCCTACATTATGTACCTGGAAGGAAACCACTCTTTGAGGGATGGTATTCATTTTTTCAAGAATAATCTTTGGAAAAAGTGGTAATTAAGATGGAATTAGTGCCCCATTTTGGAGTAAGATGCTCAACTGAAATTTGTACTCCTTCTTTTCCTTTTCCATTCTTAATATCTTTTGCCTGAGGCTAGCATCTTGACTGATCTCAGTGGCATACTTAACAGTATGGCCTAAATATTCAATCTTGGGGAGTCTTTGTTTCCTGCTGGTGTATGTCCCATAAGTTAGCCTTCTTGAATGTGATCATTAAAAATTTCAAGTTCTAAGTATCCAATTTTTCAAGCCTTGTGGATTTAATACTTCATTAACATTGTTTTGTCCTGCTAGGTAGTGCTTCCTTTTGTTATATGTTCCTTGGCAGTAGAAGTTTGTTTTTGTTTTTGTTTTGGTACTGTTCTACATTTAGACCATTTAGAAAACAGCTGAGTCACTGCTAAGATTGCAATGATTCTGTCTCCTTCAGAAACCAGGTTTCCAACTCTACAGATCCTAAACAGTAGGTATAGGAATTCAAACTTGAATCTTTAGAAAATGTGAATAAGGAAGCACACTACAGATTTGATTTGCTTTCCAGACATCTGTATTCTTTACACTGATGGCACAGATTCATAGAATACTCTCTGTTTAAGTATGCTCAGTGCCTTTTCGGGGATCGAATAACATCCAACCAGTGTTTTGCTCAAGATGGGCCTGCTGCTGCATTTTCACTGTGTGATTTCAGTGATATAGAATGATGATTCCCTTTGCAATGAACCAATGTGGTAGGACCGGCAGGGCCCATGATCATAGGGCTACTTGTATACTTCCTTTAATCTGTAGTGAGTTCCTGATAAAAACAATGCTTTGTGTGATAGCATCTTATAGACCAAATGCTATATAAAGGAAATTAGAATAGTGTTGCTAAAGAACGGCACATGTGAGATATTAGCAAATTTATAGATTGACAATCAACTGGACAGTGGTGCTTCCTGAAGTATATTTCTATATTGTGAACACAGAATTTATCCCTCTTTCATGTATATTTGAGATTTTGAAACAACGGTGTGCCTGTAATTGTAACTTCAAAGTGACAGATGACAAAGTTGTCAAATAAAATGTGCATAAACCAATTTATGTAAGTGTGTCATTTGTGATTCTGAGTGTAAATACACAATGAAAAGATGCTTACAGTAGTTGCAGCATCCTATACACCTATCAAAATGTCTCTAGTCTAGTCCATGATCACTGTAATCACATAAACTTTCTAACAAGATTTAGTTATTTACTTATTTATTTATTTGACAGCAAAGTTACATAGAGGAACAGAAAAAGAGTTTGGGGGATTGTGCCACTTGCAAATCCATGTAGCAAGTGATGGCAAGGGCTTGGTCCAAAGCCAGGAATCCAGAATGTCAGTGCTATACCTATCCTCGGATGGCAGAGATATGAACAATTGAGCCATCTTCCCTTTCGTTCTTAGTCACAGTAAGTGTCCTGAGTTGAAAGCAGTATATGTATAATTTAAACAGCAGTCTGAGAGGAGAAGCTGATGATGCAAGCAGCAGCTGAATTTACTGTGCTAAAATTCAGGCGTGGATCATCCAATATTCCTTCCATATTTCTGAGCATGTGGTTATGTGAATTGCCACTTCTTATGGTTTTGAAAACACACTTACCACATGTAATTTTCTTGCTCTTACAAAGTACATAACCAAATAAAATAAGCATGCTAGAAGTTTCCATTTGATTTTATTACCTTGTCGTTTTCTTTTAACTTATCCTCCTGAGTATAGTTCCAATGACATCTGCAATTTATTTTCAGATGGGAACTCAAAGAAAACGACCTTGTTTGTAAAGCTAACTTGAACTTTGTACTCCTCTAGTAATTGTTCCTAATTTATGCATAAAATAGCTATTGATGTGAGATGAGGGATTAAACCTCTAAAAATGTGGCAGCATAATGTGTAGGGTTAGCTACCTGCAATAGGGTTGATATGTGTATTGTAGCACTCAGGATACACAGGTGCACTCTTATCATATGTTGATGATGAGGTTACATGACTTTAACACTTTGTGGTTTACATAAACTTCAGTTCCAAATAAGAAACCCAAATATTTATTCTTCTAAGGCTGTATCACTTACAAGAGCCACTTATATTTATTGAAGTTACCATGAATGTCAATGTGTTTCCTACAAATACATAATTTTTATTTTGTATCTAAAGAGGTAGTAGATTAAGTTGGTACTGAATAGTTAAGAGAATAATTAAGAGCTGATTAATGTTGTATATGTTGAAATTTATTGCTTTAACTGAATGAATTAACTTGATTTTTAAAAAGAGGTGACCTTCATTACTCAATAACATATTGTAAACATACTTAGGTATAATAACATTATTCACTTTGACCTAATTAGTATTTAATTTTTTTACTTTATTTATATGAATTTTTTACTTTATTTATAGTGACTTATAGTTTATTCTTGCAGTTGTCATTCAGTATTTTCTATAGCCGTTATCTAGTTATATAATCATTGCAACAGTGAATTTTAGCTGCCAATTTGAGGTATTAAATATCAATCAATTGAGCTTGTAAGTGATTTATTCTTTGTGTTTGAGTAGTTTTCAATTTTTTTCAGAACAGTTTGTTTCTGTATTTGAATGGCATACTTATATAGAGAGAAGGTGAGACATTCCAATGTTCTGGTTCACTTTCCAAGAAGCGACAGTGGCCACTACTAGAGGAGACGAAAGCCGGGGCTAATGAGGTTCTTCCAGATCTTATATGGCAAACATGGAATAATAATGCAAAAACACATAAAGCCTTTACGCTTTATGTTAAAATTAAATTAACAACAATAAGTTTTACTTTTAAAAAAAGTTTTTCTTTTTCTAAATTAAGAAAAAATTGTCTAGATAAAAGTCAAACCTTCTGGGGGACTGGTTCAGTGGCCTAATGGCTAAAGTCCTCGCCTTGATACCAATACTATTATTTTTGTTATTGTAAATGTTCTAAAATCTCAATTGTAGATCATTATAAGAAAAAATGGCTCAAAGAAAGGAAAATAATTAACAGAGGCAGCAATTATGCAGATCACTGTGTATAATAGTTAACAGATAATAATGTCTAATTAGAATTTCAAACTTGGGAAAAATTTTTCAACAAAATGTTTTCTGATTGCTAGCAAAGCTTGCTTTTTGTGTTTAATGGGATTCCATAACTTAATAAAGAAAGGCGGATGTTTTACGAACATTGATTGAGGGGGTAATTATCATAATGCGATACTCTCAGGCATTAGAAAGTGAAAGTATGGCAGTTTATTTTTTTTAAATATATAAAAAAGGAAATCGATGAACTATTTTTAACTTTCTTGTGTACTGAATTATATTCAGTGTCAACCACTTTCTGCATTTTGGATGTCGACACATTTTGCAAGTGAAATATGCTTAGGAATTTCTCGAACCATGCACATATTTCGTAGCAAAGAAGAAAAAGAGGAGGAAAAGTGATGGAAGAGAAGAAGGAAGCAAAGGACACAAATCCAAATGCGGAGGGACGAAGGAGGAAACTTGAGGGGAAGGAGAAACAGGATTTGGAGAGGGATGAAGAGAGGAACCAGGGAGCACTGCGTTGACAAAAACAATGACAAAATTAATTGCATAAATTGTCATTCCTGAATATATTGTTACACCGTGCACGAGCTAGTTTGAATAATTAGTAAGAAAGGCCACATGATATAAGCAAAATTGAATAAGAGGATAAAATATCTGAATACTGGTAAGCAATTTGTCATGTGAAAAACAGCTGTGTTTTATCAAGTATTGATACATATTTATTGGAAAGCTGTAATTTAATACAATCTGCACTTAATTATGTTTGGCAGCATTTTCAGTGTTTTGTATTGTACATAAAATTTTAAAATCTTTCCTAACTAGGTATTTCCTGTGTTATGCAATTTGGTGTAGATAGTATGCTGATGAAGTCTTTTAAAAGTAAGCTTTTGAGTCCAGTGAGGTAGCCTAGTGGTTTAACTCTGGCCTTGCATCCAATGGAACCCATGTGGGAGCTGATTGCTTCACTTCCCATCCGATTCCCTACCTAGGGTCTGAGAAAGCAGTGGAGGATGGCCCAAAGCCTTGGGACCCTGAACCTTTGTGGGAGATTTGGAAGAATATTCTGATTCCTTGCTTCAGATTGGCTCAGTTCTGGCTATTGGGACCACCTAGGGAATAATCCAGTGGATAGAAGATCTTTTCCTCTGAATCTTCGCTTTGTAAATTTGCCTTTTCATTAAAAAATAAATCAATTTTTAAAGATGATTTTCTATAGGTACTAGTAATTAATTCAAATACTTACCAGCAGAACATTTTAATTTAGTTAGAAACATGTGTTAATTGTATTTATTTCCAAAATAGAGTGACAAAGAGAAAGAAATTTGGAGAAAGACCTTCTGTCCACTCTGTCACTCCTCAAATGCCTGCAACAGGTGCAAGTGGGACAATGAAAGCCAGGGCCCAGAAACTGTTCTGGTCTCTGAGATGAATACAAGGACCCAAGTACCCAAGGTACCATCTTTTACTTCACAACGTAATTAGGAGAAAGCTGGATGATAAGCAGAATTTCTGGTACTCAGATGAGCAGCCTGATATAGCATACAGGTATCCTAACCAACAGCTTAAGCCATTGTATCACATTTTATTAACTTTAATTTCATATCTGATATTATGATGTTGAAAATGCATACATATTAACTTTTATGACCAAATGTTCTATTTCCTATGAGTCTTTCTAATGAAAAAAAATTAATTTAAAAGCTGGCAATTTCATTTATTCAATCTCCTCTTAGACATTGTGACTGAAGAACATTTTATTATCTTAATTGCTTCCAATCACAAGTTTGAAAGAAATCCATATTTATGAAATAGTATTCTAAATTGCTTTATCAGAGTTTCAAAGTTGTATGAAATAAAATGAGAGAATATTATTCAACTTGACATTGATCTCATGAGAATAGCCATAAGTTACACAGCCACGCTCTGGCATCGTACGGGTCAAAATAGGTCCGCTTGGCACCCAGACGTAACATCCAACAGATTTCGACAAGATCAGCGCCACCAACAACCTAGCTATATAGGACACCTCGTGTGTACCAACTGCAATAAGTAAAATCGTATTGTAGACCTGTGTATGACACAGCTTAGAAACCTGTCCCAAGGAGAAGACTCTGCTAACCAAAAGTACAATGATCAAGAACAAAAGAAGAGACAAAAGCACAATGCATATATATATATACTTATAAATACATTATTATGCCAAAGAGCATTGTATAAACTGTAGATTCCAAGTAAACTGAATTTAGAGCACAGGACATCAATATTTTCTGTTCTCTATCTCAAATGTATAATAGAATAAACTAAAAATTCAGTACACTTATATTTCATTTTCTTGATTGCCTTACTTTTTTTTTGTTTTGTTTTTCCAGCATTAAAGGATGTCTGAATAACTGAATGTAAAGGAAATCGATAATTCCAGATTACTCACTTTTAAAAGTATAATAAGTTTTGCAAACTAATCGCAGGAGTAAATCATCATGGAATAAATATTTAACAACTATTCATCAAACTCAGAATTTAAAGCGCAACACACAAGCCCTACAAATTCTGTATTGTCATATTGACCCCTTAAATGCAATGTCTGGTTTGCTTTAAGGGTGCTATAAATAAAGTATTGAAAAAGGCTTACAATATCAATATTCATTTATTTTAATTGATTAGTTGTCTCTACCAAGTTACTAAACTAAATGAACCTGCTTAAAGAAATTCTTCAAATTCAAGAATGTACAACTATTTTGTGATGAAATACAGGAATATCTGTCATACCTTAGATGAATAAATTTTCATTTTTATAAACACAAGTAATAATATATATCCCTAACACCCTTTTGCAGACTTAAAGTTTCATGGTTAGCGATTCTGTCTCAATTACTCTCTTCAATTTTAACTCACTCTGGTTAGCCAATGCAAATATATACATATGTGGCATATATATACATATATGAAATATATGCATGTGTGTTTAAGTATGTACATATACATAGATATATAATGTTATTATATTTTATCTAAAATATTTTCACCTTCCTTATACTGATCTAAGATTATGTTATACTCTCATTAAACTTTGCTCAAAAATTGCTACAATGTTCTGACTCCTCAATTGTACTACACCAGACCAAAACATATCACTCCTAATTAAAGATTAACATTATCCTGACACAATGCAGGTGTGTTCTTCTTTTCCTATTCCAGATGATACTTGTACTAGCTATTCCTGGAGAATGAACAATCGACTGAGGAGTTAAGTACATGGTTTTGTGTGTGCACACGAGTGTGTATGTGTGGAGAATTTCTTCTTAATGATGGCTCAAAGAGAGTAATGTTTAGGGATTTTTTGTTTTTAATTTTGCTTTTGTTTCTTTTATTTTAAATGTCTCTTCTATTTTAACTGTCTCTTCATATAAATTAGAAACTTCTAAGAGTACACTTTCACATATACTTAACACTATTACAAGGAATCAACAATGTAAACACTGGATTATTTCGGGAAAACATGTAAAAGACTGTAATTATATTTTTTTATTCTGATGACAGGGTTCTGTTAATAGGATTAAAATAATTTCAGTCCTGTCAATTGAATGATGTCATATTAGCTAAACACTGAATTTAGTTCAGACATTCTACTCCACTATTGGTTATGTGTTAGTATATCAACTATGTAAGACAGTATGGAGAATGCTAGGACAACCAAACACCAAATCTACTATATAATCCAGCTATCCCACTCCAGGGAATATATCCAGAGGAAATTAAATCTGCTTATGAGAAGGTGACCTGCAATCCTATATTTACAGAACAATTTACAATAGCAAAGACATGGAAACCACCAAGATGACTGTTGAGGAGCAATGGATAAAGAAGCAGTAGTACATCAACTCCATGGACTGCTACTCAGCTATTAAAAGAATGAAATTCTATCATTTGCAACCAAATGCCCCAACAACAGGCGTTGTGCTCAGTGAAATAAGCCATTCCCAAAAGGACAAACATCACGTGTTCTCTCTGAGATAAGTTAACCTTCATGAAAAATACAACATCAATAGCTATAAAAGTAAAGATGTATATAAATATATTTGTCTAGGTGAATTATATAATGGAGAGCCGCATAACCAGAAATAAAGATATGATGCAGTCTGCATCTCTACTGCTGAATTAGAGAATTCCTAATGAAGCTGCTTCACAACAGATACTAGATTTTCTATGCTTGCCTGTATCTACAAAGTTATGATATACTTACATAACGAATGTTGGAATCTGACTGTGCTCAAAGACTGTTCATTGTAACAATATGCAGGAGGAGATATTAGGGTTTGGGGAGGAGAACTGAAAGGGAAGAAACTGAGGTGGAGGGGGCATACCTACACTTACAAACCTGTATCATGAAAAATAACAATTTCAAAAAGTTTAAGATTAGCAAGGAAGCAATACTAAATATTTCCTCTAACTGGCACTATGTCATTTGTAATTCATAGCTGGCACTTGTACTATGTAATCCTGAAGTCTCTGTCACCCCAGAAACTTTTACCTAGTGTAATCTGGGAAAAGATTTAAGTACCACTATCCATTCAGTATCCTAGATTCACAGAGAATATCCAATAGTCATATACACAGAAACTAGTTTTCCCATTGCCAAGAGTTTTCATAAGAAAATGCAATACCATTCAGTTTCCCATCTCAAAAATAATTTGGACATCGGTGGTTGTATTCCAAATCTCATATTTGTTTTTGCTGTAATAATTTCTACTCTAATCTCTATTATATTAGTATTCTTTAAACTCCTGTGTCCATTAACTAATCATGGTAACATTAGAATCGTAGGGGGCCAAATTCTAGTGTTCTCCTAAGCCAAGTGAACTCATATTGTGAGCAGGAGATTCATTGGTGGAATATAAGTAGCTTTTTTACTGTCAGGTGCCAGGACCCTGGTGTAGGTTATAACTCTGTCTCTTGTGCCTAAATCCCATTGTTCAAATTTTTGCGGCTCTACTCCCAATCCAGCTCCCCACTCCAAATGGTATTCTTGAGGGATATGGACTCAGCCATAAGCAGCAGCATGACATTAGACATGAGCACATTATTAAAGGACTACTACGTTAGGTATGGAAAGTAAAACTTATTACAGCAAGATGTGAAGTTTCATTTTTCAAGGATTTTTGCTCTGTCAGTAGAAAGTGTTCAGAGGACATGGAGATACAAGAAGATCTGAGATTATCCAAATCCTCATACGTAATGTACTCTTAGAACAACACTTTTCTCAATGAAACTACCAAGTCCCAATTTACAATCTGATGGGATCATTAATACTCACTTAATATTTCCAACCAAGTGTCTGAATAGAGAGAATGCCTAGTTATTATTCAGCTCATGAAATATCTTCATGATCAATTTGTTCTGATTCGAGTCTAAATGCCTTTAGCAACAACAATGCTAACTCAGTTACTAATCTCATAGTAATATAATGTTTGAATATCCGAGCAATATCATCCACTTTGCATCTTCATTTTAAGGATTTATCCATTTTTATTATAAAGGCAGAGAGAAAGACCTTATTCCGCTGGCTCACTCCCCTAGTAGCCGCAATGGCCAGAGCTGATCCTATCTGAAGCCAGCAGAAAACAGCTCATCCAGGTCTCCCATGTGGGTGCACGTTCTCAAGGCTTTGGGTCATCCTCTGCTGCTCTCCCAGGCCACAAGCTGGAAGGGAGAAACTGCAGCGTCAGGACATGACCCAACATCCATATGTGATCTCAGGAATACATGGTGAGGACTTTGGGCACTAGGCTATCCCACTAGGCCCCACTAGTGGGATAATACTCCTCATCCTCATCCTCAGCCTCTCCCTCAGCACAGTGTGCTGCCACCTCCTCATAATCCTTCTCCAAGGCTGGCATATCCTCGCGAGCCTCAGTAAAGTCTCCCTCCTCCATGCCCGCACCCAAGTACCAGTGAACAAATGCATGCTTGGCTTACATGAGGTCAAACTTGTGGTTCTGACGAGCCCAGGCCTGGGCAATGGCTGTGGTGTTGCTGAGCATGCACCCAGCTCGTGGGACCCTGGCCAGGTCTCCACCGGGCACCACAGTGGCAGGCTGGTAATTAATGCCAAGCTCAAAGCCAGTGGGGCACCAGTTCACAAACTGGATGCTCTGCTTGGTCTTGATGGTAGCAATGGCAGCGTTGACGTCTTTGGGAACTACATCCCCACGGTATAACAGGCAGCAAGCCATGTATTTCCCGTGGCGAGGCTCACATTTTACCATCTGGTTAGCTGGTTGACTTAACACTGCATGCAAGAAACATAATGCAATTTATAAGGAGTTGTTCGTGTTGTTTTCTTCTTCTTCCTCTTCTTCACCTATTTCGTGTTCTTTTTGGAAAGGCAGATTAACAGAACCTAGAGACTCAGAGAAGATAAGGTATTCTAACCACTGGTTCTCTCCTTGAATAACTGCAACAGCCAAAGCTGAGCTGAATCCAGTGCCAGATGCCAGGAGTCTCTTCCAGGTCTTCTAGCTCTTCTTAGACTCCTCTTCTAGTTGAGAGGAGTGTAAGGATTTGAGTAATACTCTGCGCTGCCTTTTGAGGCTATAAGCAGGAAATTGGACAGGAACTAGAACAGCTGGGATATGAAACAGCATTTATATGTGATGCTGGCACGGCAATGTAAGGATTAGCTTGATAGGCCACTTCATCCACTACAAAATTGAATTATTGACATAAATAAAAAGAAAAATATATTCCAAAATGAAAATAAAATTATTGCTTAAGTTAGTAATGACACCATTTCTGGTACATAAAATGTTTATTTAAACTTCGAAAAAATGTTTTGCTTAAAATAAATTAACCACTTACCCATCAATATTATTCACTCCAAAACTAAACAAAAATATTGCATTTTGTTCTTGCTACACTCCAGGACATTTATTTAGAAATAATATCTGCATTGCTGTCCAATAATAATAGTTAATGCAAAATGTTTTAGTTTGCAGCTAATTAAATGGGCAGAGTAAAGCTCCTATAATTTTGAATCTGACTTGAACCTCATTCACATAGTATCAGAATGAAACTATCTTGCTAGTGATTTATAACAAAAGTGCAACAATTTTGTGGAAACTCTGTTATACTTTAACAGTATATTTATTAAAGTAATATCACGAAAAATATTTTGCCAAAAAAATATAAAATGTCAGTTTTCACATATAACCCAGTACCAAAAAATGTTTTAGGCTTATTTATTTATATTAGTTAACATCTTTGTTACTTATAGTTTATCAGTGGGACTGATAAATTGATAAGTTGTTCTAAGGAACTTACACCTTCTTAAGCTGAAATTATAATGTCTAAATTAAAACAAATATTGTTTTCCACCAGTTTAGTAAGTATCTTGTCCAAAAAAATAAAAACAATCAGGAAAACAAATAAAACAAAAACAAACCTCTGTGTCTTCTGGTACAATATTTAAGCAGGAGACATACATGGGGTTTTTTTTTTCTCTTTTTATTTGATAAATTTTGAGTTTAAAGACACATTCTAATAGCCATTTAAGTACATGGTTATGATCAGACAAGAAAAGCAGATACTACTCTGAATGTTCAGATTATGCATCTTTTCCTAAAGGTGAACTGAGAATTTTAACTGTAATAATTATAAATTTAAATTTTGAATTGGTTGTTCATGTATGTTTACTACTTCAAGTACAGAAAAATAGAGTGTCTCTGTCAAAAGACTTTCCCTTGTGGCAGGAATACACTTGAGTAGCTTAAGCTTTCTGCTTGACACTCGGGTTCAAGTATAAGCTCCATTTTTGATTCCAGTTTATAAACCATGCAGGACATGGACTGGAAAGTCTGAGTTACTGGTGCTTGCTTCAGCTTGTCCAATCTTGGACTGGCCACCACAAATGTCTGTAAAGTGAATCTGTCCATGGGAGAACTACCCAATCTGTATCTTTGTCTCTCTTTACCTTTAAAGTCAGAATCAGTAAACAGGAATAATGAAAAAAATCATTGTTAATAATCTCATATACAATTTTCACATATAAATTATATATATAAATATGCATGTATTATACAAGAGCTCAATAAAGACACATCAACACAATTTTCAGGTGATACTTGATATTATCAGAGAACTTCAAAACAAACCATCAGATCATTTCCAGACTCAGAGTATGCCTCCACTCATTGAGGACTGTGTTTGCGTTAAAGAGCAAAGATGTCAGAGTATAAAAGTACAGTATCACCTATGTACTTCAGAATATCTAGCTTTCTTATTTTAAAATGTATTTATGTAAATTGGAAAGGCAAATCTACACACAGAACCACAGTCAAAGAAAAAGATCTTCCATCTGATGGTTTACTCCCTGAGTGGCTGTAATAACCAAAGTGGAGCCAATTCAAAACCAGGTGAGAGCAGCCTCATGGGGGTCTCCAATATGGGTGCAGAGTCCCAAGGTTTTGGACCATCCTCATGCAAAGAAATAACTGGATGGGAAGTGGAGCAATTGGGACAAAAAACTGGTGCTAACATGAGATCCTGGCGCTTGAAGGTGGAAGACTGGCCAATTAGCCATTGTGTCAGGCCCAACATTGAACTTTTTTGCCTACTTTTCTTATTTCTTACAATTACTGAAAACTGGCCCTCTATACTCAGCAACTAGAATGATTATTCAAGTTGTTTTAAGATCATTAAAAATGATATATCATAATATGATGCTGATTATTTTTCACGTTTATTTTTAAACATGCTTTGAAATTCAAAATGCATGTAGTTGAATGCTAATTTTTATTGACTATCTTCAGTAGAGTCTCAACTAGGGTCTGAATTTATACATAAGTATAGGATGATTTTTAACTCTCCTATAACACTATTAGATAGTTGTTTTTGAATCCCTGGAGTATTCCTTGATACCCGATTACTGTAAGACTTCAACTATATTAAATAAATTCAGGTTTTAGGACAAGATTGATTACTTGATGATTTTTTTTTCATTTTAATTAAAAGGCAGAAAAAGAGAAAGAGATTGAGAGAAAAATATGCTTTCCCCTTGTTGGTTCACATAAAGATATTATAAGAAGCATCTTATTTGCTATAGCAAATGATTTTCCTGTATCCCTTCGTTGTAATGGCAAATCAAAATTGATTGAAACTTGCTGAGACAATGAATTATCTAGCCATTTGATGTAAGCTAGTACATTTAAATAAAAGTAGGAATATGATTTGTGTCATTTCCATTCAATCACAAACTTTAAAAGATGTCTTTACCAATTCTGCATACTCGTTCCCCTTTTCAATCTCAAGTAAAGTGTTTCCTTTTGTTGAGTGCTCACATCTAAAGTAGTGTTTGGTGATTTTCAGAACTACAATGTAATCACATCAAATTAATTTTCATCATCTTGTTCCTGAAGTACCAAATCAATATTACATTAACAACACCACAAAATACATTATTCTTATTCACTGAATGCTTACCAATGGGAAGTCAAAATATCATACATGGAACCATTCTAAGACAAGAACTGACTCTAATTCCCATTTTACCAACACAAAACGTACACACGTCTGACAAAAAATGCAAACATAAAAGTTGGTGTCAATTCTTCCCTTAGCAGTCACGAGCTGATCACCATCTATATAGCATTATGAATTAACCCTATTCCTGTCCAAACTTATGTCCTCTTCTTCTACCATAGTTGGGAGAAATAGCAACTGAAGAGTATTTTATAAGAACACGATGGATAAACGAACATAAGATAATGGCCAATGAAAACACTAAGCAAAATGTTTGTTAACATTAACTAATATTATCTTTTTTAATATATAAATTGTTATCAGTTCTTATTTACTATTGCCACATTTGACCACAAATATTTCTAGTTAGTGCACAAATTATTCTAGAAACTTCAAGAAAAAGCAAAAGACTTATAGTACACATGATTTTAGTTATTTTTATATATAATAATTTCAAATTGAGAATCAGGTAGCAGATTATTCATTAAAAAAAACCACTCGTACTTCTTTAAAATAAAAAAAGTTTTTTTTTCCACCAAAAACAAAAACACAGAAAAAAATCTGACATGTCATTATGATATTGTTCTGAATTAATGTGTACAGCTATAAAATTTCTGATGCAGATATGACAATGAAAAATCTATTCTCACTATGAATTTTATTAATTTAATTGAACTATATTTCATAAACAGATAAAGATATTGCTATTTGTAGCAATGCATGTTAATTCATTGCATGACTCAGCATGGAGTAATATAATTAGCTTTTACTTTGGATTTTGTGTGTATTTGTAAGAAGAGTGAGTTTTGCCTATAGCAAATCTTAAAAGAGCAAAATGACTGTGTTTATATTGAGTTGGATTAAGCCACCACTTACATGTACCAGCTGGACTCATAATGAAGTGTCTGCCATTGTGTTCCCAATGGCAAGCTTTCTGCCAAATTTAAAGCAAATTAATGAAACCTGTTCACTGAAGGGAGACTATGCCACTAAAGTTTGGCAGGTGTTATTTTTCTACCACTGCAGGATATGATTTGTTTCACGTATACTGTGAACTCCGCTTGCCCAAAAGTATATGACATAAAGAAACACAAATACTTTTGTTCTTATTAATCTTTAAAAATTTTGTTGAAGTAAAAGATGAATAATCATTCTTCCGCTCTTAAGATTATATGCTAAAATTGAATCTGCTTAAAAATCAAGTATACAATTTTAGTAACTTGAAAAGGAGTGTTGTTATTTTTCAAAAAGCTTACGATCAGTAAAACTAAGTAACCGTAACTGAAATATGTTCCACTGTTTGGAATGGCTGTATCTGGTATCTGGGTGCTAGATGAAATACCCTTTATTACATTTTCAAATCAATGTCAAATGCATAACTTGGAAAGCACAGCTGATGGCTGCAGCACAAAGCTCTGCTATACCCAGGTCCAAAACACCGATGGAGTCCCTGGCTTGTAGCTTTGGCATGTCCAGGCCTAGCTGTTGTGAGCACTTGAGAACCGAAGCAAGCAGTGAGATCTATCACTGAAGCTGCAATGAGATGTCAATCTCAATCTTTCTCTATCTCTCCCATTCTGTCTCTATTCCCTCCTTCCTGCGCTCTATCTTGTAAGTAAACAAAAACAAACAAAAAAAAATTAACCATAGTCAGTCACCTCCATTTTTCATAGGAGAAAGCATTCAGTGATTATGTTCCACATCCGTAAACATAAAACCAGGGGCTTCACTGGCTTTTTTTTTTTAAGACAAGGCCTGGCATATCGAAAGACAGAACATCATAGGAAGTTGATCAGAGATAAAATGACCTTGTAGCAGAAAGCTATTAAGTTTGAACGGGGGAGATAATTACAAGATGGCTGTATTTTGATCTCAGTAAAAAAATAAAACAAATGAAGAAGCAGAAACAGGGTGCAGTTGATATGTCACAGCTTCTGGACACCGTCACTGCTAGACAGCGGCATACAAGCCTTTGCTTGTTTTCTTCTTTCATTTATGCATTTTGCAACGTCCTTTTGACTCTATTTGTATCCTTTCCGATGCCTTCATAAAATATCTCCTGATTTCTTGTAATAACAAATGTCTTGAATATGAATTCACACAGAAATATTTTTCCTAAAGACACATTCTTGATTTTCAATATATTTATCAGGACACTTGAATCTAACTTATATTCTTGTTTCTCCGACTTTTGGCTAAGATCAAGAAAAGTAAAGTTAACTTAAATCAAGCCAAGAAGTGTTGAGGATGTTAGCAGCAAGCCGACTTCAGTGACAGCACACATAATAAGCATGGAAAAATCTTATTTAGAAATGCAATAATTTAATGAAAACTTTAAATTCATCCTTTTCTGTATTATTAAATTTTCACTTGAAAATATTTTGAGTCAGTATGACAGTGATAGGATGATATTTCAAAGAGAACATGAAAGTTTTAATACAGGTTCATAAATTGCCTTGTTATTTATTAAATATTTAATGCAAAAACAATATTGAGTTTATTTTAATTTTTTTGCTCTTCACTATTGAATTTTACTTTTTCTGTATGCAGATACATTTGATATAATGATCACTTTATTATATTATGTTGCTATTTCATTGTGTAATTATTTTAGATCAATCAGAAGAAATCTTAAGAAATTTATTTTTGCAAACTACACATATTTCTTATTTATGCATGTGCACATAATCTAATTTTCATCTATTCGTTGTCAAAAATATTTGTTTATGATATACTTTTTGTTTTCACCATATTGCTGCAATTTGAAACACAAATTGTGTTTCAGCAATGGCTGAATAGCTAAAGTTGCCATTTGGGGAATGAAGCAGTGAATGAAAAATCTTTCTTTCTGCCTCTCCGCTCTGTAAATCTGATCTATCTTTCCAATAATAAAGAAAATATCTCTTTTTTTAAGGTGGAGTTGGGCCAGCGCCATAGCCTAGTGACTAAAGTCTTTGCCTAGCATACACTGGGAACTCATATGGGCATTACTTCATATCCCTGCTGTTTCACTTCCCATCCAGCTCCCTGCATGTAGCCTGGGAAAGCAGTTGAGGATGTGAGGATGTATGGGAGACCCTGAAAAGGTTCCAGGATTCTGGCTTCAGATCACATTGCAACTACTTGGGAAGTGAACCAACGAATAGATGATCTTTCTCTCTGTCTCTCCTTCTATCTGTAAATCTGACTTTCCGACATTAACAAATCAAAATGAATAAATATACCTCTAATATAGCAAAGTTATTGTGTTACTGCATTAAATCATTAAATTCTATTTTCACTCAACAGAATCAACTATATTATAGATGCACTGCTAAAAGATCTAAGGAGATCCATTACAGATTTTAACCAAAGATTGTATTTTAGCTGTACAATGATAAAGCCTATTTTATCAATTTTGATTTTGCAGTGGCACTTATGTAAATAACTTAAATTTAAACGTTTTCTCATATTTTTTTGTATTCTTATGGTATCAACAAAATGCACTTTTACCTGTCTGTCAAATTAAAGACACTGAATTTTTAGTTCCCCAGTGTGGCTGGTCCACTGCTCCTTCCCTTCTATTATAAACTATAGGGAGACAAGAAGGCAGAATAGGGTGAGGGCATGTTGGAATAGATGTTGAAGGAGTCACAGAGGAGAATCAGAGAGGGTGTGATTCTAAGTAATAGGAGTAGAGAGGACCTGCAGTAGAGAAATACCTGGGATCCTAGGGACACAAAGAAGCAGCATAAACACCAGGGAGCACTGCATGAGGAGATAGCACAGCAGCCATCAAAGCTCCAGCAAGACAGGTGCCAAGCGGACACCACGGCGGACATAGAAAGCCATGATTTTGCAGGTCGCAGGGACTGTTAATTATCAATCACAAGTCAAAATGAAGTAGCAGAACTCTGACAGATGGATACAGGGGCATGGGTGCTCTTTGCAAACCAGCAACCCACCATTGCCATGAGTGACACATCAGGTGCTGTTTTACGTATGGTGGCAAAACACCTGGGGAATAACAGAGAGCTGCACACTCACTAAGCAGAGGGAGGACCCACATCCAGCTCTTCTGGAGTATTCTGCACAAGCGAACACCACAGGAATATTTAACAGGTCCAACCAGTAAAATAATACCGAGTTGGGATCTCAGTGGTTCTATCCAAAATAGGCCTGGGTTGTCCCATGATCTAAGTGCTATTAGGTTCTAGTAAGAAGAGAGAGAGAAACAAAGAGAGAGAGAGAGAAAGAGAGAAATCCATGTGCCATGGGGAACAAGTCCAGAGCTGAGCACCAACAGGGACTAGGTTGCCTCTGAAACCTCTGTGATGTCTATAATTCACAAAGCCAGTGTCTCCTCAAGCCCAGCTTCTGGTGGAAATGTGGGTGGATGGGAGAAAGGCTGAACAGATACTGGAGTGACCGGGACACAGGGTCAGAAAGGTCAGAGAGAAATGTGTTGGGCACACTGGCTGAGGAGGCTGAAACTCACTGGAGGGCGTAGCGTTAAGTGCCACAAATGAGGAATTTTTTTTAACAAGACCAGCAAAATCACTGAACAAGATCAATAAAATCAATCAACAAACCTGTAGACATCATGGCCTATGGATAAAAGTGGCTTGAAGAGAACAATATCACAATCTGAATTGGCAGGGCCAAGGGTAAATGCAGGGGCATAGGCACAATGAATGAGGATACAGACACATCACACGCAAAAAAGCAAAAGAATATTTCAGTCCCAGAATTTGCTGATTGAGACATTGAGGAACTGCCAGATAGATTTAAGAATCATTATAAAAGCTCTTTAAAACATGAGAAGCAGATACAGGGATTCAAGGAATTTAGGGACTGCATTGCACATACAATAGTAACACTCAAACAAAATCAAACTAAGGTATTACAAATAAATAATGAAATAGAGCAAAATAAAAATAAAACAAAATATTTCAATAATAGAATGACTAAGGCAGAAGACAAAATGTCAGTGCTGGATGATATCACAATCAGAAATGCACAATCAGAAATGTTAAAGAGGACCCGAGTAAGCTAAGAAAACCAAACAAGGATTAACTTACAGCATCAAAAGGCTGAATACAGTCATAGGAGATTCTTATGGCCTCGAAAGAAAATGTGATTGAAAGATGTATTCAAACATTAATGAGAACTTGCTCAACATGGAGAAAGAAAAGAGAAACCCAATACAGAAGAGCAATGCACTCGATAGATTTGACCATAAGCAATCCTTACCGTAGCACACTGTAATCAAGCACTCTCTGTTTTATTATAAAGAAAAGTTACTTGAATGTACATAGTAAGAAATGTTATTTACCTTGTGAAAGACTCCATTCTGGATCATAACTGACTTCTAAGGAAAAACCCAGTAAGCTAGAAGAGAATGGAGTCACATATTCTACACCATAATCAATGTTGATGAAAATATATGAAAAGCCCAATGTGAGCATAATACTGAGTGGGGGAAGACTTGAAGCTTTCCAACTAGGATCTGGATCTAAACAAGGAAGTTCATTCTCACCACTGCAATTTAACACAGAATTTGAAGTCTTTGCTATAGTTAAGGAAAAGAAATGAAGGAAATTTGACAAGAAAAGGTAATTAAAGGAATTCAAATTAGAAAGGAAGGAGTAAAATTATCCCTGTTTGCAGATGACATGATTCGATAAAAAGGGTAACCAAAAGACTGCAAAGAAATAATATAGTAATATATAATAACATATAGAAATCTAGAGGAGCTGTGTAATAGACTGTCATATTAAGATAAGAAAATAAAAATCAGTATCTTATATTAAGATAAGAAAAATAAAAATCAAATTAAGATAAGAAAATAAAAATCAGTATGTCATATTAAGATAAGAAAATAAAAGTCAGACATACACAGAAGGAGGAGTGACAGAGAGGAAGATCATCCATCTCCTGGTTCACTCCCCAAGCAGTCGCAATGGCCAAAGCTGAACCAATCTGAAGCCCAGAGCATGGAGTCTCTTCCAGCTCTCCCACACAGGTGCATGGTACCAAGCTTTTGGGCCATCCTCAACTGCTTTCCCAGGCCACTGGCAGGGAGCAAATGGGAAGCAGCTGCGAGGATTAGAACCAGTGTACATATGGTATCTGAGCCTGTGCGAATCGAGGCATGCTTCCCCTGGCCACAAGTAAGAAGCTGGATAGGAAATGAAGCAGCCAGGGAATGAACCAGTGCCAAAATCCTCTGTACCAGGTCACCCCAGACATCACCGCTCTGAATGGTTTTTACCTACATTCATCAGTTATTGGCTAAATATCTTACAAAGGAGAAAGCAGTTGAGCTTTCCAGTTTTAGAATAGAGGAGGCAAAATGTTAGCTCCAAATGTGAAGGCATTAAAAACATAAAAAACAAAAGTCAAAAAATCCAAATAATTTCAATAAATTAACTTGACATCAAAAAAACATCAAGCATTTAATGTGATACTCTGTACTACAATACTAAAAGGGTAAAATTTCCAATTTTGCAAGTTATAACATGTATTAAACATTGCTAATTTTGTACAGGAATAGAAAATGTGAGCACATAAGAGAATATCATCCAGAAATGAAATAGGGATGAAAAATAAGTTATGCTTTCATATGTATGCTAAGGTTGATAGAGTAAATTTGAACACCATATATAAATATGTAAAGATAGGAAATTGAAATGGAATTTTATAGATCTTCATCCATGATACAGGGGGTAGCCAATGATGAGTAAAGGTCTAGCAGTCACTGTCACATGGTGGAGGATCTAGGGAAACTCCTCTGATGGATCTCTGCTCCCACTTAGGAGCATGTGATTTAGGCCTGGGTGTTAGACCAGCAGGGTAGCTCTACCTGACTGCATGAATGTTGGGTAGTTTTGGATGGAGGTGGACCAGGCAGGGCAAGGCAGAACTTATCTCATCTGGCAAGTGCAGGAGTCAGGCTGGAATGTGGGGCATGCACAGCTAGATTATTACTGATTTGTATGAGTCAGTGATAGCAGTGGACTGGGCAGAGTCAGGCTGTGGTACTCACCAGCAAGAGTTGGGACTGGGGGCAGGCAAGTTCAGGCCAGGCTGTAGTATCTAATGACAAAGGTCAAGACAGGAAATGGGATTTATACAGCTGGGTTAGAACAGCACTGGCGTGTACAAGATCTGTGACTGAGAACAGGCCTAGCTAGGGAGCTTAGAGGACACTCCAGCTAGGTTGAAGCTCCCACTGATGAACACGAAAGTCTGAATGGTGGTGGTGGTCTGGGCTGCACATGGCTGCAGTGTCCCTTGGCATCGGTGTGGATGGGCTCTGGGGTATGCCATACTAGGCTAGACTCTAGCATCCACCAGTGCTCGTGAGATCCAGAGTAGATAAAGATCAGGTTGGTTTAGGTTTCCTCTCTGACTGTACCACATGAGAGCCGCATCTGGATGTGGACTAGGTATGGTTGGGCTGTAACACTGAACAGCAAGAACTAGGTTGGGTTTGGGCCAGTTGTGCAAGGCTACGGTTCCTTCCAGGACAGGAGGTGGGCTAAGTCAGCCCAGACCAAGGACCCACCAGTGTGCACAAGATATGCCACTGAGAGGAAACAATGGAGGAACTAGAGGAACTCCTTTTTCAGGGAGCAGTCCGGGCAGTTGAATGCAAAAACCAACGCAAGAAGCAGCAAAAAGCACACCAGGTTAGACTAACTGTCAGCATACCTGTGCCTCAGGTATGGGTGCTGACCAGGCTGGACCAGTTCATAACACCCATTGGCAGATCTGAGATCCAGGATGGGGTGCAGGACAGGCTGGGTCTTGCTATATCACCAATTGGTTCACATTAGGGCTGGGACTATTATATATAGAAGCTGACAGTTATGGGTTGAGCAGCAACTCCAACCAGCACCAGCTGAAATGGTGGCAGATAAATCTAGGCCAGGCTACTGCAGGTACTGGCAAGTGTACAGGTAAAATGGGCCACACTATATTAGGCCCAAGCACCCACCAGTACACATGAGACCTGGACAGGCAGGTAAGCTTGTGAGGCTGGGACGGAGGGTGAGATTGGTCAGGGAGTAGTGGAGACTCCACTGCTAGATCACCGCTCACACTGGTGAGCATGAGAACTGGAATTTGGGGCAGACAAGGCTGGGCAGTGCCTCAGTATCTGTTGGCCTACAAGTGAACTAGGTTGCGGGAGAGCCAGGTAGGAGTAGCCAATTATATGCACAGGTACAGGCATGCACCAGAATAAAGGCAGGCTAGTTGGGCTTTGCCAGAGCATCACCTGGCTAGTGCTGGGACTGGGGGCACGTCTTGTCAAGCTGGACCACAGAACTACCTGAGAAGTATGAGATTCAGGGCAGGGAGGGTGTCCAATGGGGGAGTTGTGGGCTGCTCTCTGATGGGCTGCAACTCCCACGGATGGGCATGAGAACCGAGACTGGGGGCGGTCATGGCTGCATAGGTGGTGGCACCTGCTGGCATGAGTGTGTACTGGAGGGAGGAGACAGTTGGGTTGAGTTAGGCTTCAATGTCCAATAATAAATATGAGATCTCAGTGGGTGTGGGGCAGTCTACTGCACATGCTGGCAAACACAGGAACCAGAGCTGGAGACCAAGCCGAGTGCGGCTTATTGGGACTCATTCTGACTGGGCTGCAGCTCCCCCTGTGGTATGTGATGGCTGAGCATGTGTTGGGTAGGGCTGAGCTGGGCCACACCACCCACTGGTTTGCTGAAGATGGAGAGCCAAACAAACTGATCAACTACCACAGTGAAACTTGACAGCAACTTTCTGTGCCAATGGAGACTGAGAGTTGGATTGTGGTTGGGAGGCTGGGTATCGTTTCTCCTCTTGTATCCCCCTCTCCACCACATATGGGAAGAAGAAAAAAAAACGTGTAAACAATGGTCTCCCCCACTCCACCTGACCCTTCCTACCCTGATCAACTATGCAAATATTATCACAAATCAAACTTTTTCAAAAATGTAACTCCAAAAAATAGCCATTATATATTGTGATTTATAATGCATGTAGTAATAATAGGTATAATAAATAAGCAGTAAGAAGAAAAATGATACATGGGATAAAATGAGAACACTGTTACTGCTGATTGGAATCTCAGGAACATGCGCTGTCAGCTATGTGGCTGATGAACCAGTTAAGAAGAAGGTGCTTTCACATAGTTTATTGGAAAAGTGCAAACAGAAATTCCCACACATAACAGTGAAGGGCTGAGATGCCAATCTGCATTCAAGTGGTGGTTTTAGGGAAATGAGTGTGGGTTTTCATTTCTTTTCTCCAACTTTGTCTTCTATAAAATAGTGAATTGTGGAGTTTGGAATGTGGAATTCCCCTAAAAAAAATACAGTTCACTGCCATCAGGTTTTTCATCTAGTGGAGAGGCAAATGACTCCTTCACCCTTGTGATAATGATTTTACAGCCATGTTACTCTTTCAATTCAGTGAATGCCTTTTTATAATGAACAAGCAAGCACTTGATAAAGATAGGGGAGAGGAGCAACAGAATAAGTTTTGCATTCAGGAATTCACTTCTCATTCCTTTGCACATAAGTTTACATTCTTTAAAAGATTTCCTTTTCTTAATGCTTCTATGCATTGGCTAATGTTAATGATAAGATTACAATATATATGAAACAATATATCACCTAAATGTTAATAACTAAACATAAATATGCAAATGAATTAAAAATAAATTAAAAAATTCACAACATATAATACAGTTCTCTAAAAGCACAATCATTAGAAGGAAAATGTGATTTGTGCAAATAACACAAGAAAAGAACACAATAAAAATATTTGCCAAACAGAAAAGAAATAATAAAGTGAAATATACAGTACATAAATTCATACTACCACTAACTGAAATGACCAAATCATATAATACATTTTATCTTTCCAAGGTCAAAGCCTTTTTCTCCTACGGGACAGACACACTTAGACTCATAGTAAAAGAATTAAAAGATCTACTGTATCAATACTAAAGAAGATAATAATGACTTCAACATAGTCAGAAAAAATTTACATGAACTATGTTAATAACTGAGGCTGTCTGGCCCACTAAAATCTTATGTGAGTTCCAGAGGCAAAACTTCCAGGCCATTCATTCTCATTATACCACCACCTCAAAGCATTGTACATTGTCTGGAAAATTATCCTTTGTCAACTACCCAATAATACCAACAAGTAAATAGCAGAACTTCCCCAGCCATTTCCTAACAGATTAGAGATCACCAATGGGGAAGGTCTTCTGCAGATTCCCACTCAGAAGTAAGAGCCAGCAAATCCTTAAATAAGATACTTCTCAAAACCTCTCTGTCTCTCCCTCCTTTTCAAAAGGACACTCCATTTCCCAGATCTCCAAGAAGTGATTTTCCTTTCTTCTTGTCATGTTCACATCCTCACTTTACAAATAACACATCTCTGTTACTGATTCCCAGGGTATTTTTTGTTTTGTTTTGTTCGATTGATTTTGTTTTGTTTTTGTCTTTTATTTTCTTCTGTACCAAGCTGAGGAAAGAACCCCTCAAAGCCTTGATGGTAACAAAACACTAACAGTTAAAGAAATGTTTCTGTATAATATAAATGAAATAGTCTGAGGAGTTAACAATAAACATGAAGTAAAAATTATTTAGAAATTAAAGTCACATGTTCATGTATCGACACACACACGTAACTGAAAATATTACTGTTATTCACAATGTGATTGATAGAAAGAGGTAGTTTGGAGTCATAAGCAGACAGGTTGGTCCCAGTCAGAATGAGGAAGTGACTTTAAGATGGTGCACAGTGCATAATTTTCCTCAGCAATTGCCTTTAGCCACATCAAAGTGCACATTCCTTTCCTGTGGGATTCCAGTTTCATCAGAAAAATAGCAAGGAAGTACAGATTCCACACTTGTGAGATTTTAGCTTATAGTGAGAATAGGAAGAAATTATCTCTCTACCTGTCTTTGTTTTATTATGGACAGAGGAGGCAGAACTGCATTCCTGGCCTTTTTATGGGGTTTCTCGCCACCATCCCATACTAATTTTCTCCCTACCCCAAAGGTTGGCTTAAAGGACTACCAGTTCACGTTTCTTTGTCTTTTTCACCTCTTGGAGCACACCACTGATTGCTACCATAGGTTTTTGACCTAAATAAATCTTGCTTTGCAAACTGTCTTGTTGTGAAACTCTTCTTTCATGTGAAACAAGAACGAGGTCATGTTCCCTCCATACTGTTTTACTCATAACTATGTGCTTCTTGTCTGGTTCCTATAACATCGAAAGGGCAGTTATCTATAATACACATTCATGCAAAGTAAGTCAATTTTATAAAAATAATAATATAATATACAAGTTTTTTTTTAAGCACATGTAGAAAGACACACAGGGACAGAACTGTCAGGTGGATAAGCAAATTTGCTCACATTTAAGCCCAAGTACTGTGTGTTTATTCACAATAACAAGCCTTTCCTATTGAAAACTTCTAACATAGTTTTTTTTTTTAATGATCCTTAACATAGACACTAAGCATTTTGGAGATGACTTGCTGTTTCATCTGGACAAACTTCATTCTTTCACTTATCTTTAATTTAATTACATGTCTTATGATTAGTTTTTCTTGAAGGTCAGCTGGGAGGTTTTGATGGATACACAGCACCTAATTAACAGCTTTTCAAAATCATTCTCAATTTTCTCTCCCAGCCCTGATTTCCTCAAAGATGTTGAAAAATTGAACAGTAATGGAAAGACATTCATCAACTGAATTAACAATGGAAGAAGCAGTTTTTTCTGTTGCTTGGCTAAGTTCACTAAAAAAACACAGTAAATTCATGCTCTGTGCTCTAATTTTCCACATTCAAGACATTCAGAAAAAATGAAAATTCTCCACCTAATCTCAAAGATGGGAAACATTTAGAGCTACTTCAATTGAACAGAAACAATATTGCTCTTCTTCAAAAGACAAATTGAAATGTGAATATCTTGCTGTGGGTAGAAGACAAGAAAAGTACTGGAGTCTATCCTTGAACAAACACCTGCTTCTGTGGACTTAGGCAGCTTGTTCAGGGTCTAGAGCTTGAAAGCCACACCTCCCCACTTGTGTGTCTCTTCTTACCCACCAGTGATGCTCATGCATCATCACCTGGAACCTGGGCGGGAGCCGTAGTATGCTGTTGCATAACCACTCCCCCTTCAAATCCTCACAAAGGTCCATGATAGGGAGGGGCTCACTGTCTTGGTATATACTTTCATCACTCTTAAAATTTGCATCAGCCTCCCCAGTACCAACTTGTCCCGACCTGCAGGACAGGACGCTCAATCCCTTAGGGTGGACTGGGAATGCCAGGCTGCTAGCCCCTGCACTGCTAGCCCAAGAAACACATGGACACACGTACTTGGTGAAAAAGAATGCCTCAGGCTCTTTATATTGCTCCTCATATATATACCTTCTTCTCTAGGAGAGGAAGAGAACAGGAGAGGTTTCCGAGAAGTAATTATCTTCATTGAAGCAGGGAAGGAACTAATCATCAATATTGAAACAGGGAAGGAACTAATCATCAATATTGAAACAGGGGAGGAACTAATTATTTGAACAGGAACAAGGGTGGAGGTTCTATTGGGCTTGCACTACACAGGATGTTCTTGCCTAATATCCTGCTTGCCCAAGGCAGGCTTTGCAATGCAGCAGGGTGTGGACAGAGAAGCCAGGAAAAGGTGAATGTTTGTAGATTTGTGTCTCTGGGTTGTTCTCTATATTTCAGGATTATTTATATTGTTTGGGAAGCTCAAACATAGATCTTCAGTTTAAAGATCAGATTTCTTGGTAATGACCATTGGTTCCTCTCAGGGTTTTATTGAAACAACAGAAGAACAGTAAACTTGTTTCAGGACTAGGGAAGGGAGCTCTCTCTTGTCCTCCCTTGTTTCCAACTTTGGGCCCACACCCTCTCTGGCAATGACCATCAGGATCGCTCAGGAACCCCCTCAAAATCACCTATTTACCACATTACAGATTTAATACACTGCCCCACAGGCCAGCAATAGTATCTTTAATTAAAACACTTTTATTTTTCCTTTCTCATGCTGAGTTATCAGGATAAAATTCCCTTATGAAACAATATAAGCATCAAGAAAATTAAAGTTAAAAAAACATGGTGTTGATGTAAACGGAACATTTTCTTTTATTTAGTATTATTTTATGAAGTTTATATAATCAATCAGGGTGGGAAGGATCTAGGCTTAGGGAGAAGTGGGTGTGATCACTGTATCCAAGCTATCTATTTCTTCCTATTTCTAGGGGTAGGGGGAAGATAAGAGGATAGGCTATATATACCCAGCCTCACAACCATCCCAGTATCGGTGCATGAGAAAAGGCCATCCAATATCAGCTTAGAGTCACAATGTGGTGCATGCTCTGAAAATTCTACCTGGGTAGATTCAATAGTTCCAAAATGCTGTAGATCTTGCCGAACCATGGATGAGTACTCTCTTTCAGTATCCACTGCAGGCATCATCTTCCCCATAAACCTCCATTTGCCAAGATATTTGCTATCATCATGCGCCTGAGGTAGTTGTCCATATATTCTGTTCTCCATTCTCTGCTATAGTTTCAGATGTCCTCTGCAGGCCTCAATGAGCTATCATATACTCCATGTATGTCATGGTCTGATGTAACGCAATTTGTCCTTTACACTGAGGAGGACCAGTACTGCCAGTTGGGTTCATGGACCTGAGCCAGGAGACCTGGGCCAATCTGGACCCACGTCCCCTGTAGCTTACAGATCTAGTGCCTGTGAACGTGGGAACATGGCCCCAGGCTTACCAAACTCAACACCACTGGGGTTCATGGACACGACACCCGCTATGTAGGTGGACCATGGCACATGGGCCAAGAGACCCAGAGCTCTCCAGAACTCTCAACAGTGGGGCTCAAAGATCCAACAACCACGGCATAACAAGGCCCAAGTCTCCTGCATTAAGACCCGGGACTCTCCAGATTCCCTACAACAAGGTTCACTGACCTGGCCCCCACCACGCAAGTGGGCTCAGTGACCTGGGCCAGGAAACCCAAGCCCTTCCAAGGCCCTCACCCATGGGGCTCAAAGATTCAGCACCCACCACACACGTGGGCCTAAGGTTCAGGACCATGCAACCCAGACCTTCTGGGCCCCTCCCCCCCCCGAGGCACATGGATCCGACACAGACTATGTAGGTGAGCCCTAGCACCTGGGCCAAGAGACCTAGTCCCTTCTCTACCACAAGCGACCGCTGGGGCTGCCAGATTCAGCACCTACCACACAGGTGAGTCTATGGCCCAAAGGCAAAAACGTTAGGCCACACTGGAATTCCCACCCTGGGACGCATGGACACAACACAGGCTCCGGATCCCCCAGTCCTGAGATTCATGGATGCCTCAATACAATTGTGCATTTTTAAAATTTGAATTACTGGATTTCATTACCAGTTTTTTTTAAACATTTATTTATTTTTATTGAAAAGGCACATAAGATTTACACAGAGGAGATGTAAAAAAATCTTCCAAACACTGGTTCATTCTCCAAATGGCTGCCATGGACAGAGCTGATCAGAACAGAAGCAAGGACACAGGAGCTTTTTCTTCTGTGTCCTGCATGTGAGCCATTCTCTAAAACTTTCCTAAGCCCTAAATTGGGACCTGGACCGGAATTGGAGCAACCAGTACGTGACATACCATTATGGGATTACGGGCAATTGCAACATGAAGATTTAGTCAATGAGCAATCATGCTTCAGCCCTGGCACAAATTTATACAGAAAGAAAGATTAATGTTTACTTTATGCAAAATGAAAAATGATAGAAAATATTTTAACAATTCTGAATTATGTTAATAATTCCATTACAGTTAGAAATAGAATAGTATACTTTATACTCTTATATATTAATTACATCGTTACAGAATATTTTGTAATATGTAAATATGTCATATTTTTGTTACATAAAATTGTAAATTTCATTTCATGTATATATAGATTGCTTAAGTAACCTCATATATAAGTGATAATACTGACTATCCAATTTTGGAACATTACCACATCTTCAATTACCACTGTTCAATATATGTTTTTCAATTTAATATGATAGTCTCTTCATCTTCAGGAAGTTAATTACCTCAATTCAGTTTCATATGTATTGCTTAATTAAAAAATATGATTCTTTCAAGGCTTTTATGAAATAAATACATCATATGTGCCATATTACAGAATTACTCTATTGGATATATTATTATTGATTTAAAAACTAGCAAACTTCAGAAAATAACTAGTGTATTTACATTTGTAAACTTAAAATGCCGTATGTATTTGTACGTTACACCACTGAGTAATGGATGAATTGTGAACCTTTTTTAATTATTGCAGAAAATGATGCTGTGAATATTCTACAATATTGATCCTGAGGCACATAAAAAAGCCTTTAACGAGTAGTTATAGAGAATAAAAATCTTCAACATTAATAGTTAATGCAAAAGCTACATAACTAAAAGTCTGTGTCAAGCTTTCTCTCAATAGCATATTTATAAAATTTTCATATTGTCGTCTACATTTGCTTCCAATCTGTTGGGAATTGAATGTAATCTCATTATGGTTTTTACATTATAGTTCTATAGTTACAAATTATGTCAAACAATGTATCATATATTATTGAGTAGTTTCCTTCTTCAGTGTAATACCTGCTAATATGTTTTTTAACCTAATAAGCTATTGCCTTTTATTGATTTTTCAAGAGTTTTAGGTGTATCTTTGTATATATATGTGTAACACTTAGCAATAATTTGCCTATTTTATGTAACATAGATTTTTCTAGCAGCTGATTATTTTTCATCATTGTATGTTATATTTTGATTTAAATAATTCTTAATTATTTTTCTAACGAAATATAACAATTTCTTAATTCGCGCTTTTCTTTAAAGATCATGTATTTATTTGAATGGTGGAGTGAGAAAAAAAGGATTTCCACATTTGGGCTTTCTCTCCAAATTTTTACAACACGTGGGAAGGTTCATGGCAAAGCCATGAGCCTAAATGACGCAGAGTTACCCACCTAAGTGGCAATAACAGAGTCTCTGCTCCATCATCTGTTGTTTTTCCAGAGTAATTAACAAGCAGTGAAACTAGAAGTGGAACAGCTTGAATTCAAACCGATGCTTTGATATGGTATGCTGAGCTCCAAGGCAGTGGTTCAGCTCACTGGGCCGATATTTCCCACCACAATTTAAACAACAGAATTCTCACAAAGCTTCTATCTGTCTTGAACTCATTACTATGAATCATTTAAGGCAAGGTTAAGATAACATTAATTGTATATAATAGTGAATCGTACTATTACTGCTCATTAAAATCTATTTTATCTTAATTTGCAGTAACAACATAGTTGCATATAAATATTTAATGAAAGTATAAATGTTTTTCTATTGTCATTTATGGAAATCTCTGAACCAACTAAATATTTTATATCCTTGGGTGAAGAACGTCATGCTGCATGAACATGTATTAAGTCATCTCCTGTGCCTCAAAATGTTTAAGCAATGACTTTTATTTACACATTTTACCACCTATTCTATCTCATAGACCTGATTCATTAAATTTTATTTAGTTCACATGAATGGATAAGTTCACAAGATTGTACATTTGGATGACAATTTTTTTGTATCTACTAAATCTCCTTGAATTCTTTTTGAGGAAAATTATTTCACTGCTTTCATCAGATATGCAATGTTTTTGTTAACTATATCTTTTAACAACATATATTCTTTGGGGTAGCACAATAACTTAGTGGCTAAATCCTCCCTTGTATCTTCCAGGATGTCATGTGAGTACCAGCTCATGTCCCAGCTGCTCCACTCCCCATCCAGTTCCCTGGCTGTCGCCTGGGAAAGCAATAGAGGATAGCCCAAAGCATTGGGACCCTGTACCGGCATGGGAGACACAGAAGAAGCTGCTGGCTTCTGGCTTTGGATCAATTCAGCTCTGGACACTGCAGCCACTGGGGGAGTAAACCAACAAACAAAAGATCTTTCCCTCTGTCTCTCCCTTTGTCTGGCAATCTGTCTTTCCAATAAAAATAAATAAATCTAATAATAATAATAATAATAATATTTTCTTGTATGCTATTATTTAAATTAAATTAACTGGTGCGCGCCTTGCGGTCAGGGGCATGTGCAACTCTCTGCAGTGTGGTGATTGTGGGGGTTGCCCTGGTCAGGGGCATGGAAGTTTTACGCATGACTGGGGACTGAGACCTGGTGGTTTGGAGGATCCAGAAGACAATCTGGGTTAGACAGATTCACCAGCCCAGTGAGGAATACAGGGATGGGCTGTTAGCATACAACATCACTGATCGCCACACACTAGCCCACACCTCTCTGGCAGTGTTGGGTACCAATACCCAGCAGTGTGGCGGAGTGGTGGAGTGGTCACATTTGACAGGGTCAAGACTCTATCCTGCACATGAGAGAACTTGGTCTGGGGGTAGATTCTACGGGTTTGTGTGGGCTGAACCCTGTGGAAATACAAATCCCCCTGGTTAGCTCGCAACCTGGGGTTGGGATGGACTAAGCTAGGTGTAACCATTCCACCTACAATCACTGACGGGTGCAGGAACCCACAACAGTCAGGGTAGGTCAAGGCAGCAGCACCTGAATGTGCATCCTTAAACAGGATGTGGGGTAGGCCGGGCTGCCACTGCAAGAGGGCAGGATGGGCAGGGCTGAACAAACCTTAACTCACAACGAACAACAGAAATCAGGTTGGAGCACAGGTCATGCCAAGTAGGTCCTTGCACCTACTGATCTGCGTAAGACAGGGATGCTAAGCCACAGCATCTAAGGGGTCAGGACAAGCGAGGGGCTAAGGGGTCAGGACAAGCGAGGGGCTCTGCCAGGTTGAATCAGAGCAACCACTGGCCTTCACGTGATCTAATGCTGGGAATTTGCCAGGATGGGCAGCTAGGGGAACACCCTAGCTGGGTTTCGTTTCCCAACAGTGAATGCATAGGCTGGAAAGGGGGCTGCGTTCTGCTCAGGATATGATTGTAATCCCACTTGGCACAAGTGTAGACTGGGACTGGAAGCACCAAGCTGGGCCAGACTCCAACACCATCTGGTGCTCTGCAGGACTAGGGGAAATGTGTGACAGACTAGGCTAGGTCTGAGCACTTACTGAACCATGTGTAAGCTGTATGGGGGTATGGAAGCGCCATAGCTGGGTTGAAACACTCAACAGTAAGAACCAGATTGGGTGTAAGACCAGTCAGGAAATGCCACTGTTACTGCTAGGACAGGAGGTGAACTGAGTAGGGCTGGCTCATGGACCCACTGTTATGCGTGAAATCTGGCACTGGGAGAGTTTCTGATAGAGCAACCTGGGCAGCTCCTCTGGCAGGACACAGTCCCTACAAGTAAGCGCAAGAAGCACAATAGGAAACAGCCCAGAACAGGCTATGGAAATCATCCCAATGGCATACACATGGCATGGATTGGGGGCAGACCAGACTGAACCTGTTCACATCAACCGCTGGTGAGTCCGAGCGCCAGAACAGAGTGTGGGTCGAGCCAGGTTCGGTTGCAACACATACCAGTACACATTAAGGAATGCCAAGGTCAGATGAACCGCACCAGATGTGGTTGCAGCACCCAAACAGCACATGTGATAATCAGGGGGAGGAGGCAAAGCTAACATGGGAATGTGGGCTCCCCTGCTGGACAACTACTTCCATTGGAAAGAGTGAGTTGGGATGGGGGCAGATCAGACTAGGCAGGGCTATAACACCTGTGGGCCTCATGTGAGCTAGATAAGGGAAGGGACACGGTGGGCTGACTGTCCTGACTGGTGCAAGAAAAAACTAGAGTGGGTGAGGGTTGGTTGGGTTTAGCCTCAGCACTAGCTCGCAGAGGCTGGCACTGGGAGCTAATTCTGTCAAATCAAATGCCAAAACTACCTGGAGAGTGCATAATCTGGGAATGGGTGTGGCCTAGAAGGGAAACAGAGGGCATGTCCCTCGAGGCTACCACTCTCACTGGACAACACAAAAACCAGGACAGGGACAGGGGTGGCTGTACAGAAGGGCACCTGCCAGTAGGTGTGTGGGCTAGATCGTAGGTTGGTTGGTTCGGTCAATGCCCATTGACATGTGTAAGAGCTAAAAGGGGTATGGGACAGACTGGACAAGCGTGCGGTGCATACTGGCAAGCATGGGAACCAGGGCAGGGGGCAGAACTGGTAGCGGGTTATGAGGAATCGTCCCAACTAGGCTGCAGCTCCAACCGGTTTGCGTTAGGGCCTAGTCTGAAGTGGGCAGGATCGAGGTGGACTACAACACCCGTTGGTTCACGAGGAAGACAGGGCTTAGACAAACAGAACTGACCCAGCAATCGCAATGACCAGCATGCGCATAAGCTGATTGGTGTGACAAACTCTGTTGGACTGTGTAACAGCGAACTCGCTCAAGAATCAGGCCTAGGATCATCTCAGATGAAGTTTCTTTGGAGATCCCTCCAACTGAACTGCTGATCTTAGAACCCCAACCATGAAGAGACTGTCAGCCAGTGGACTATGAATAGGTTTCACTGCGATTGGAACTGAGAGATTGGCAGCAATCCAGAAGTGATGAACTATCAAAACTGTTTGAGCAAGACACTCAGAGCACGCCTCCTGTAAAGATCTTGGATGGGTGGGAGGTTGGGTGGGGCTTTCCCCTTTGTTTCTCCCCTGACCCCAGAAACATGGAGAAGTGATACTATTAGTGTGGAAAAAATGGTATTACACACTTTCACCCTGTAGCCCTTGACACTTTGTACCCTAATCAACTAAGTAAGATTATTAAAAAATAATTTTAAAAAAATGTTAACAAGCCACAGAAAAATAAATTAAATTAACTAACTAAAATGTTAACAAAATGTTAACTTGTTGCTAAATAATTGTGAAAAAAAAGCACAATGAATAATACCGAAAACTCTCCTGCAAAGGAGCAAAACCCCATGCCAATCTCAGAGTTCACTGAGGAAGACAACGAGAAAAAAGGGCACACAGAATTCAGAAAAATCATTTTAAAGCTTCTGTTCAACAATGAGATGCGCATACAAGAGTTCAAAGAATTTAAGCAAACAATAAAGTAAATCAAGGCTGATACATCAGAAATTAAGAACACTGTAGATGGGAAGTGGCCCACTGGCATACATTTGGCATGGGTCAGGGGCAGACCAGGCTGAATCAGTTCACGTCATCCACGGGCAAATCCAAACACCAGAACAGAGTGTGGATCGAGCCATGTTTGGTCGCGACAAAAGCAGTACACAACACGGAATGCCAAGGTGATTTTGCCTGTGCCAGTTGTGACTGTAGCACCCAATCAGCACACATGAGAACCAGGAAGGGAGGGTACAGAAGCAGCAGGAGAATAAGGGGTGTTTCCCTGGCTGAACGGCTACTCCCACTGGAGAGCATGAGCTGGGATGGGGGTAGACCAGACTAGGCAGGGCTACAGCACCTGTGCGCCTCATGAGGACCAGATCAGGGAAAAAAAAAGGCTGGGCTGCTTATTCCTACTGCTGTGAAATCTACAATTAGAGTGGGTGAGGGTTGTTGGGACTTAGCCACAGCATCAGCTGGCAGAAGCTGAGGAATTTAATACGAAAAAACATCTTTCATGGAGAAATGAAAATAAACAAGAAAATATCAAAACCCACAAAATGTAACATGAGCAGTACTAAAAGTGACACTTATAACATCAGGTGTTTATAAGCAGTGGAAATATCACAAACAAGGAATCTAATAATGTATCTTAATGACTTATTAAAAAAGAGAAACATCTTGAAAGGCATTGTAGCCCAGTGGCTAAAGTCCTTGCCTTACATGAACTGGGGTCCCACGTGGGCACTGGTTCCTATCAAGGGTGATTGTTCCCCAATGTGGAGAGAAAAGTCTTCCAGTTCTGAGTTTTTTTTTTCCTCATTTATTCTATTGTTGAACCTTCACACTGAATTTTTAACATGCTCCATTGTGTATGTCACTTGTAATAATTTGGCTTGATTTTGTTGCACTGTGGTTATTTTTGTGTGACATATTCCTTAAACTCCTTGAACTCATCTACTCCAAGAAGTTGTGTAACTTTTTCTTCAATTCTTTCCTCCTTATTTCTTTAACTCATTGTTTTCCTCAACCCACTGTGGTTTTGACAAAGACTTGTGTTCCTCTTGGAGGATGCATCAATAATGCTTATTGAGCCTCTCTCTGTTCTTGGTTATTGGTATTCTGCATAGCAGATTCCTTTCCTTAGGGCCGATTTCTTTTCGGTGTTGCCTAGTAGTCTTAACGGTTGAACTTAATGATTGTGTTTGGTACCCGCTTCTTCACTTACACTTACTTATGCACTCCCTCCAGCGACTTTTGGTTATAGCTGCTTCTTTGTTATGATTTATTTTTATTTTTATTGCAAAGCATAATATATATATATAGGAGGGGCAAAAAGAGGAAGATGTTCTGTCCGAAGGTTCACTCCCAAGTAGCTGCAATGGGTGGAGCTGAGCCAATCTGCAGCCAGGAGCCAGGAACTTCCTCCAGGTATCCCACAAGGGTTCAGTGTCCCAAGGCTTTGCGCCATCCTTTACTGCTTTCCCAGCACACAAGCAGGGAGCTGGATGGGAAGTGAGGCCGCCAGAATTACAATTGGGGGCCATATGGGATACTGTCGCATTCACGGAGACCACTTATGCTGCTGGGCCATCGCGCTTGGGCCCTGTACATGCTTTTGCTAGTCTTGCATTGTGTTCACCATAGTCCTTGCTTCTGACTCACCACTTTCCATTCCCTGTGATCCTGATTTGTAGCTGCAACTTTGTCTACACAGCATTACTTTTGAGCAGTACCCAGAATTAGAAGACACCAGCAGCACTGTATCATAGGGTTGTCAAAGGTGCTGGTCTTGCTGAATCTGATGGCCATTAGATCTGAAGGCCACCTGGACATATCTTGAGTGGAACTTTTAGGATACCATGTCAATACTATTTTCCCAGTGAGATCAGTGCAAAGCATCGAGCCAGAAATGAATTTTCTCCTGGCTCATTGCTGTGTAAATCACTATTATTCCTTCAGCCACAAATCCTTGTATCAGTACACATAATGATGCCCAATGTGGCACTGGTGAGGATAGGAGGTATGACATCCACCCGGCTTTTGCAGCCATCTACTTTGGCTCTGCTACTGTGCTATTGCTTGTGGTTGAACCATGCAAAGGAGTAGGATGGGCAGTTCTATGCCTAGGTTCACTTTCTGAGCTCCAATGAACTCTCTTTCACTCCTGGCCATGGGTGGAGCTCTGATCGCCAATAGCTTCTGGGGTGTCTGGTAACTACTACAGCCTTCCACTGTCCCTGCTGCTTTCCTTATCCATAGGTCACCAGGTGTCTGCTGTAGGTCTGCTCTTTCTGATTTCCTGGGATCACAGACTGTGCTTCAGTATGGCAAATTATTCTCCATCTTTCTAATGTGTCCTTACCATATTCTGCCATCTTGTTACTCCCAGTAGTATAACCTTCTTAACCACAGCTGTGATCTGTGATTACTTTAAAATTTGTTGTATGTGAGTAAAGTGGACATTTTCCTATTTAATTATTGTCTGTTGCTGTTGCCTGCCTTCACACTGAATTATACTCTTTTTTTTTCGTTTTATTTGTTAAACTTTTTATCTGATGAGGTAGTGAATCTTTTACTGTGAGGTAAGTCTAGAATATGCTAAAAAATAAAGTAGTTTGTGAGAAGGAAGAAGGATAGAAGGTAAGTCAAGAAAGCAGGAGAAAACCATTGTTTTCTTAAAATTGTATCTAATCTGGTTAATGTTAATTGCAATAAAATAAGAGAAGAATTAAACATATACATTGACATTCTAGCATGAATATTAGCTTTCTTCGGATAAAGAATTCTTGGTCCGAAAAGTTATTGCATGAGCACAATTCAATCAAAAAATTAAAACAAATGAACTGCCCTGTTGTAGTTTCACACGTTAACCACATGACAATATTCAAAGGTGTTTAAGAATATCAAGGTAAAAATTAGAGAATTATTTGAATTATGAGTCAACAGCCCATGATTTCAATGAATAAAATTTTTATTTTACAGATTCTACGGCTTTTTAGCTATTTTATTTTATGACAATTTAAAATTAAAAGGTAGATTTAAGAGGTGAAAGGTTGTTAGAGTATCACCATCTTCAAACACCAATTCTTTAAGTATTCAAACAGTGATGAGGGGAACATTAATATGTAAGACATAAAAAGCAAAGAGAACAAAATGATTGCTTTGCAACAAAGCTTTCAGAAGAATAAAGCAAAGCAGTCACAAAGAAAATCCTGCAGCTTACAAAGTGATTTGCCATTGCAGCGATTAATTTCTAGTTGATAATGGGTTTTATTTCCACGCTTTGCAGTAATACATTCATTTCATGCCCCATTTATACCACAGTTAGCCAGAGACTCCCTGATAAAGATTAGACAGAGATACATTTCATTTTATTATCTCAGTTTTAACAGGAGGGCATTCTCAAAGAAACTAACACAGTGCACCGATAAAATGTAGTCAAGATCTGCTTTAAGAATCCAATGGGAGGGAAAAAAAATATTGATATAATAATAAGCATATATTCTGATATTTTCAGCTAGTATTGATAAGTGTTATCTGAGTCAATTTTCTCAATTTTTAAAATTTTGAGGTTATAGTAGTCTTTGTTTTTAAGTAAATATTATGCTTTTTCAAGAGGGAGATCATCTGTGCCAATACAATTCAAACAGGGAGAAGATAGGGACATTTGTCATACTTCTTTCTGGTATACTCCATCATATTCCTCTGCTTAGAGGAGAAAAAATTATTTATTCAAAGTGTACATGGATTAGAACAAATTACAATAGGGAAGGGAACTTGACTTTAGAAAAATCAACTTTCCCCACAATAGTGATCAAGTGAAATCTTCTTTAGCATGAGACTTGATTTAACTAACACAATCCGTTAGATGGTCCTCTATGTCCAGTTGCCTGGATCCCATGTGGGTGCTGGTTCATGTCCTAGCTGTTCCACTTGCCATCCAGCTCCCTGCGAAGGCCTAGCAGGGATACGTCCATGGGACGCCGCACTGCAGTGGGAGAACTGGATCAAGATCCTGACTCCTGCTTTTGGATCAGCTCAGCTCTGGCCTCTGTGGCCACTTGAGAAGTGAACTGGTACATGAAGATCTTTCTGTCTCTCCATCTCTCAGCAAATCTGCCTTTCAAATGAACATTAACAAATCTTATAAACAATATATGGAGCCAGAGCACCCAGAAAATCCTTTTTTTTTTTTCATTTTTTGGTAGCCTTTCACTACTAAGAATTCTATGAAAAACAATTTCTCTCTCTATATATGTGTGTGTGTGTGTGTGTGTGTGTGTGTGTGTGTGTGTGTGTTATACTTCTAACATTTTCAAATAAACTTGTGTGCAAGGAGCATAAATATACACACAATAATGACAAACAAATATCAACGAAGACAAATCCCTTTAATGTATCAAGACCGGGAGTTTTTGGGCTGAAATTTGGCTTTGCCACAAAGATATTAAATCATATTTGGCATAAATTATTTGAGAACTTAAATTTGTCAGAGCAAACCCAAGAAGGCAGCAATGATAGTTCATTTTTTTCCCAAACATTTATTTCACAGACATTCATTGAGTTGCCCTGCTGCGGAAAGCACAAAGCACTGGAAGGATGTACATGGTGACCCAGTGGGTGGAATCTCATATCCAAGGGCTGTCAAGGACACAACTTTTCTCCTTTTGTAAAGACTTCCTAGTCTCTCCTATGATATATATATATACACATATGATATATATACACATATGATATGTACATATATACATAATTTGTATATATGCAATTTAGTATTTTATGTTATATGTACATATAGTATAATGTATTGCATATTTTAATATATTATATAATTATATTATATATCACATGTGTATATATATATATGTATATATATATAACTGTGTTGTGTGCCTATACAAGCATATATGAGATTCGATTATTCCTTCCATACTTTGTCTATACTTTTGAGGAACAGTGAGTTATTTTTCTATTTGCTAAACTTAATTTTTTTCAACCAAATAGAGAGCTAGGTCTGTGATTTTTAACTGAATTAAAAACAAGGCATTGTTAAATTAAAAATAAATCAGAAGGGAGGATAGTGAGGGCAGCTATGGGCAGGAGGCAGAGTAGGATGAGAAGTATCATTATCTTCCTATAACCATATTGTGAAATATGTAAACTTTGTTGACTTTAAGTAAATAAGCATTTTAAGTTATTTTAATTGTAAAACAAAATATTAGAAAACACAGTATATGACTGCTTAAATGCAAACAAACTGGATTGACACAGAGCTTTAACGCTATGAAGAATTGGGTTCCTCTTCTAGCTGCTCCACCTCTGATCCCCACACCCTGCTAATGAGCCAAGCAAAGCAGCACAGAATAGCCCAAGAATTTGGTTCCTGCAAACACATAGGAATTGCAGAATACCCTGGTTTCTTGCTTTGTATCATCCTGGTTGCACATATTGTAGGCATTTTGGAATGAATCAATAGATGGAGGTTCTTTAATTTTCATTCTTGCTCATTCTCTCTCATTCTCTCTTCCTCTCCTCCTGCTTTCTCTATCAATCAAACAGATAAATATCCTTTAGAAAATCACAAAAGGTTTTGTTCAGTTATTTCTTTTTCTACCTATGCTTAATGCTCATTAATGTGCAAGAAGATGAACTGTAGTATAAGGTCCAATTATTTGTGAATTTGAATGAGAATAGTATTCGCTATTTAAAAACAATATTTTTGGCATGAACCATAAGCTATGATTTCAGTTCAGCATGTTGTTCTTCCTATAGAAACCTGAAGCTGATGAAATACTCAATTAAAGCAGTTACTCAAATCAATAAAAGCACCAGAGAATTATTTCCAATTAAGTTGCTCAGATAAGTGCTTAATTTGCATGTAAACAGTTAGTGTTAGCTAAATTAGATGTCAATTGGTTCTTTGAGACAAATTATAGAGATTACTTTGCAGTTAGTCCCGAAATATGTTGCAAGAATTTTGAGACAATTTGAAACATAATTTGTTTAAACATTACATTTACTTGTGCTATTCAACATAAATGACTACTTCTGATTTAGCAAAAACTAATAAGAAAAACTTCTGTGCCTTTAATTTAAGCCAAACACTAACGATAATTTATCATCATGGAAACTGAAGATACGTATTATAACCATTAAGAGCAGTAATTTCAATTATTTTCCCACTGTAATATATTACGCATTGCTGACATGCAAATATTGACTTTACTAACAATCATATTTGATGTAGAAATAAATGCAGAAATGTTCACATTGTAAGAAAGTGAATTGTTCTTTTTCTACATGACAATTGAAACAAAAATCCACAGGATACAAATCATGATGAAAAAATTTGAGATGTCAGAAAAATGAAATTGCCAAAATATTTTATTCTTACAAATAATTGCCTGGTTCTAAAATCAAACTATAATTAAAATGGAAGTTGAAGTTTCTAAGAATATTCAGATGTGAAGTTCACTGAACTGTGTCTTCCTAGAGCAGAACTTCCTTTTTAAAACTGTCATCAATAGAATTATATAGCATTAAGTATTAGTGAAACGTTTTCTTCCTCAAAGCACACATAGATTTGATGACTGCTCTTTGAATCATCCTTTTGGGTAATTAATTTTTGTTTTTAAATATAATTAAGTCACCCCAAAATAGTTTTTGAGCAGCAATTAAAGCAAAAATTTAACAGTGGTACGTTGTACAAAATAAAATTTTATTCACAGGAAGAATGATCTTAAAAATAAGCCCTGTCCTCTCCAATGCTCCTTTCTGCTCTGCTTTGTTGTAAGTTTGCATCTATGCTAGCAAATACCACAAATGTGGGCATATATTAAAGAGGCTTGTAAACTTAGAAATGCAAATTCCAAAATTGTGTTACATTAATTTTGTTACAAAAACAAATTTCTACCGGTTCTATATGTGCTCTCTATACCTACTAGGACTCTATTAGCAGTTGCTAATACATATTTTATTTTAGACAATAGGTAGAGATATTTTCATCTTGTCAATAACTTAAGATATTGAATGTACCTAACATTTCTACGCTTTATTTAAATGTATTTCAATTAATACAAAACTATGCAAAGTGACAACCAGTGTTCTGCAGGAATATTCAACAAACAAAATGTAGAAAACCAATAGTTTTATGGGGTTATAAAGAGATAAAAACAGCAACATGTGTATATTTGAGTGTGTGTGAAAACAAATGTCTGAAAATCATGTGTTATTGGCGCACTATTGATAGTTATATTAACATGAATCTGGCCTAGTTATCTTGCATTTTGTTAGGAATAGCCATCAGTGGCCTAATTAATTAATCTTCATGTAGAAAATTATATGATACCATGGCTGAAATTTAAGTATTAAATACACCATCTATACGTATTAACCCAGAATGTAAATGGTGGAAGCTCCAACAAACGTCATAAATTAGTAGACTGGATTAAAAACAAAACTCACGTATTTGTTGTCAAGAAGAGACACACTTCACCAACAAAAATGTATAGTAGCTGTGTAATGGAGACTGTCATATCTAGTAACATATCATTTAACATCATGGCATTATAAATTTCTATTTTTTTCTATTGTTAATTTTGCATTATGACTTTTGACTTGAGGGGATGTACAATAGCTCTGAAATGGAGACTAATACCCAGATGTGAGGATATAACGCAGTATGCATTTCTACTTCCAGACAAAGATGGACTTAAAATGAAACTGTTTCCTATATTTTGGACTCTCTGCCATTATACATGCCGAAAATCATGAGCATATGACTCTGCATGAAGAACTATACTTCAGTAATGATATACAGGAACTGTGGTGGGTGGATTGGGGCTGAGATAAGGGAAATACCAGCAGCCTATGGAACTGTATCATAAACTTATAATACTAATAATTAAAAAATAATTAAAAAAAGAAAAAATATCAATTTGGACGGTTTAGACTACATACTAATTTTTTTTCTTGGTGCAAAAGCCCAGGAAAAAAAGAGAAACCAAACTAATATTTTTTTTTGCTCATGATTTCCTTAAACAACAAAAAATTGTTAGTTTTAAAGTGCATTCCAAATGTGTCATTTAACTCATGTATTTGTTTTTGTATTTCTTTAACAGTACACCTGCTTACATAGCAGAATATTCTAGTACAATTAAGCTTTTATTTGTTTTCTTTTTTAAAAACGTTCTGTTTAGTTTTATTGCAAACTCCCACATACAGAGAGAGTGAGAGACAGAGAGGAAGTTCTGGTGAATGACTCATTCCACAAGCAGCAGCAATGGTTGGAGCTGTGACGATCTGAAGCCAGAAACCCGGAGCCTCTACTAAGTCTCCCATGCAGGTGCAGAGTCCCAAAGACCAGTACAAAACAGACTGTGCAGTCCATGATTGAAGCCTGCTAAACGTTACATATCCATCACAATGTAAAGGCTATGCATTGTTTACCAGGTTTTATCTGTGTGTCACGAACTAATTACCGTGAATTCAATGCTTTAAAAAAAATACAAATCTAAAATCTTACATTTCTAGAGGCACATCTCAGGGAACTAAAATCGGAATCTTGAATGTTTAGCTTCTTCTGATTACGCAGGGGCAGCATTGCTGTGTATCACCAGCTTTACAGGTTCCTTGAATAGTTTTTCACTGTGGCAGCATTGCCCCCATGTCTTTTGTTGTCACAGAACTTTTTTTTGCGATAGACTCTGCCTCTATGGTACCATTCATTCTAGGATCCAATACTTGTTACTGGAACTTTTGGGATGATTCAGACTAATCATGTAAAAAGCAACACAAATTTTTTTGATTTTCTGGGGTTTTTTTTTTGGCAAGCATAAACATTATTCATTGCTTATGCATGTATGTGTATATGTTGCTTTAAAATATGTAATATTTTGATAAAGAATTTTTTTTACCTTTCATACACCTGTTTATATCCTTCATGATTAACTTCTAATATTGTTTGACTTTGATATTTTGCAGTTGTAAGACCAATGTGAATAGATTCATTTTTGTTGCTGCCAGAAAATTTGATTCCATGACATTCCCAGCTTGAGTTAATTAAAATCTAACAAAATATCCTAGGATTAGGTAAACTGTTAGTTGTGAACTATAACCAACAAGTCAAATACATAAAATCCACAATATGTTTGTTTTTCCTGGCTCCTCCTGGATCTTCGGGCCATTTAAATATTGAGAGACGACTGCTGAGAAACGTCTTCTGTGTAATTTGTTTTAGTTGCTTAAGTGTATCTTTATGAACACTTTAAAAGCAATCATAATTTAGGCTTTTTTGACAGAACAAATGATTTGTACATGATATCATTAGATACTACTTCAGAGTCCATTTGCAGTTTTATGCTTCCACACAATCAATTAAGGCACTATATATAAACTTATTAAAACTATGTTCCCTGCATCCCTTTCAGAACGCACGGCTCCAGTTAAAGCTTTGCTTTCTGGTTCAATTTCCTGTTCCATATGGCATGGGAAGCAGCAGGCGACTGCTTGAGCTTCTGCCACTTATGTGGGAAATAATATTCAGTCGCTCTGTCAACCTATATTTCAAAAAAGTGTTCTTTTAAAAAGATGGACAAGCTGGTTTTCGTTAATCGCTACATATAAAATAGTTACAAATTTCAATTACTTTTTAGGTACAGATTTAAGGGAATAATGATAGTTTCAATCTTATCTTGTAGCCACCCACCCACACTTCCCTCTCTTCCTTTCCTATTTCATCTTTAAATTTTTAAAATTATTTTAATGATCACAAGTATAATGCTTCACTAAAGAATTAATTTTATAAGGAGTATGTATTAAAAATGCTATTCAGTAGTATCCAATCGATATGAGTCAGATTGCTTATGATCTACATCAAAGAACTGTAAAACTTAATATACTTGTAAGGCCCTATGTTACTAAGAAATGGGGAGAGAGAGCAGAGAAATCTCACATCACCCTAGAAGGTGTGAGGAAGACAGGAAGTATAACCTATTAGGATCATAACTGGTAACTCATAAACAGCAGACTCGAATTAGCATTAGACAACAGTAAAACGACAAACGCATATAGGGGGAATCAGGAGCAATCCTAACAACCTCTTAACACAGGTCATATGCATAGAGCAGGGGGGGGCCCCAGAGTGGAGCAGGCAGACAGCAGCAGGCTCCTATCCCAACTCTGAAGATTCCCAGATCCTCACCAAGAACTATCAGTACCAGCACTGAGGACTACATTCCAAATGCAAATTACCACAGCTTAGGGAAAATATATTAGTAGACTATTCAGTTCCAGTGATTTATATGTATATTTTTTCTACCAGTATTACGTTGTTTATTATAACTGCTTTGTAGTACATATTGAAATTCGGTATTGTGATGTTTCCAGCATGCTGTTCTTGTTGATGAACATTATTTTAGGTATTCAGAATCTCTTCTGTTTCCATAGGAGTTTTAAGATGATATTTTCTAGATATAAGAAAAACGCCCTATGTATTTTGTTTAGGATTGCATTGAATCTGTAAATTGTTTTCAGTATTATGGGTGCCTTGGTGATATTATCTCAATCCACAAACACAAAAGATTTCTCAGTTTTCTGTGCATTTTTTTGACGTGTCTTTGTAGAACACCTTGTAATTTCTATTATACAGATGTTTCATATCATTGGAGAAATTTATTCCAAAGTACTGAAATATTTTCCAACTCTTATGAATGATACTTATGTTGCGAGTTCTTCCTCACTAATAACATTGTCTGTGTGTACAGAGGCTATTGATTTTTGTTTGTGGATTCTATTTTATACTCGGCAAACTACCAAACTCCTATGAATTCCAAGAGTTTCTTATTGCTTTTCTTTCAGAAAATCATATCAACTGCTAACATGGTACCTCACCTTCTTTTTTTCTGTTTGATTTCTTTTTCTTGCTAATGGCTATGATTGAAACTAACAAAATATATATTGAATAGCCATGAGAGAATGGGCATCCTGACAGTTTCTGGTCTTTAGGGGGTAAATGCTTGCAACTTTTTCTGGTTTAAGGTCAGGCTATTATTGTGATTGTGTTAAGGAATGTTATTTTAAATTGAAATATGTATAAGTATTCTATCACAAAATGTTTTATCAAACAGTCTACTGCTTTTGCAGCCAAAATGTAAGAAGCTGAATTGGAAGTCACAATCCTGGCAGTTGCAAAATAAGGGTTTTGCAATTGAGTCTCATTTGGATCCCATTTCCAGACATTTTTTTATTTCAATTTTAATTTTCTGTTACCAAATGTTCCTCAAAGGCATGATGTTCATTCCCAATATGTTTCTATATATTTACCTTCTTCATATTTCTTTTCCAGTTTCATTCCACTGTGATCAGAAAAAATACATGGTATGATTTCATTTTATTGATCACTTTATTAGTGACTAGAATATGATGTATCCTAGAGAAAACTTCATGCAATAAAATCCAAAAGCCAATTGTGTGCTAAATGGAAATCAAGGCCCTAAGTATTGGAACACCTTCCCCTTTCCTGCCTCATGAGATAGAAAGAAAGTTAATCAGAACTGACATAACCGGTACTCAAACAGCTCTCTGATATGGTGTAGGATGCTTAGCTACAGGCATTGATTTAATTTGCTGCACAATAAAGATGATAATAGCACATACAGATACTTGAACATAATCCATAAATGTGTTCCTTCTTTCCTAAATCAAAATCTTTGTCATTTCCAAAATGAAATTCTGTTTTCTAATGGTCACAGTAGAAAAAGACACTAATATATATATTTGTAAGGTCAGGACACTTACATTTAAACTGATATCTCTGCATTCCTTACTGTTTTCCAAGAATTTCAAACCCATGTACAACTAGCAAAAGAATGGATAGTCCCATATTTTTTTCTTAAGTTATTGTTCTCACTTAAAACATATGAAGCCCTAGCATCATATTGTAATCTGAGAAAATATCATTTTTCATACAAAATAATTTTAGCATAAGTAGCAATGCATAGCATATTTGATATTTATTTTATTCTATTTTTAATTTAGAAGTGAGAACTTCCTCTGAAAGAATTGTTTTGCATAATGTATGTTTTTATTTAAACCATTATTTCAGCTTTACTATTATAATACAGAAATAGTAATTTAAAACACACATTCTATGTCTGTAACGTACTAAGAATCATGATTTTTAAAAAGTTATTATGATGATTGTATAATTTTCTGAAGACTATCAATATTCTGCCTAGTTTATTTTAATTGTAAAACAAGGCAGCTACTTTTTCTTTAGGTACAAAATAATGCTGAATATAGTAATGTCATAGCTAGTTCACAGTATGAGCAAAAACATCTGTTTATGTTACCATGAATAGTTATGAACTGAGGTGCTCAAACAGCTTTACTGGCAAAGCAAAGCTTCTAATTTATTTTTATAGGAAATGAAAGTCTCATTTTTCATGGTCAGGCAGTTTGCATTCAAATGTGCCAATAACTCCAGAAACAATCCCTTTACACAGCATGTTTTCTTGTGCAGGATCATACAGAATTACTAGTGGTTTATTGATAGGTACTCATTTCTACCAATTTTTAAATCTTATTTCATTTAAAATTTAATTTTAAATTTAAGACTCATTTGTTTATAGCAAAATTTAACAAATATGAAGTTATAGCATATCTGATATAACATCCAATGTGTACATTAGCAGTTCTAACCTTCAATCACATAAATATCATCGCAAAGTATAAGTGTTAGGGTTCAATCCACTTGGGACACTTGCAAAACTACTTATTCAGGACACTTGCCCCGATGCACATGGAGGTTATGGCAGTCCATCAGAACCTGTAGAGGACACCTGGTACCAGGACAGAGGACAGAATAAATCAATCAACTACACAAGCCATGTGTTGTCTGTGAAAACCTGGGCCAATGGAGAAGCTAAGGTGAATCTCCAGTGGATTCTGGAGAGATTTCATCATGCATAGAATGGCGAGATTGGCAGCAATTCAGAACTGCTTTCAAAACCACGTGAGGAGGACCCCCAGAGCATGCCCCACATCAGGGACCTGGAAGGGTGAGAGGCTGGGTGGGGCTTCTTCCTTTATCTCTCCCCTTACCCCAGGTACAGAAAAAAAAAGAATAATAATAATGTGGAAACAATGACCTTACTCACTTTCCTGTAGCCTTTGACCCTTTGTGCCCCAAATAAACTACATAAAGATTATTAAAATAAAATAATTGCAAAGATCTGATTGGAGGCTGCCTGAAATAAAAGTGAGTTATTTGTGTAGGAAAACACTGCATGAGAGAAATAGCAGTTCGAGACATAAACTGTTTAATAAACTTAACCCTATTTTCCTATCTCCCATTATGTAACTGGCTTCCAAATCTTCCAAGTTTCATGATGTAAATGACAGGCATATGTTCGCATAGTCAAAGTGTAAAAACCATGTCAATGAAGCGAAGGACCATGTAAAGGAAGATTTGTCTGCTACTTATTATCACAAAGGGATATAAATAGGTGATAAAATGAGCACAGGCATTGGGGTGCTTGGCAGTTTAATCTTATCTGCAGGCACAAAGAGTTCCTTCCATCTTATCTTTCAGTTTCTGTAATAAAGTATCCTGTTTCGATTTTGAGATTTTTCCTGAGAAAAGATTTTTGGGCAGTGTGAAGTGGCTTGGTGAAAAAAACAGAAACGACTACAATATGTTGATTTTTACATTTTTTATCTAAACATCAGGTTTTAACAGTTTCATTTTCTGCATTTAACCATTACCACATGAATCCCCCAAGAAAGCTTGAGGAAGGGTCGTGACAGAATTACTTCGTAAAGCACGGGGAATGCAGTTGTGCCATAGCTGTTAAAGCTGATATTCTGTTGTTCGACTTCTAATCCAACCCTGTTCATGACCTGAGAAGTCAGTAAAAGATGGCCGAGTGGTTTGTGCCCCTTCACTTAGATGTGAAACCTGGAGTTTTATCCTGGTTACTTTTTATTTGGCCCATCCAGCCCTGGCTTTTATGGACAATGTGAGAGTGAACCAAAACATGGGTTTCTCTCTCTCAAATTATTACTTTCCAATAAACAAACTTATTTAAAAAATAGAAAGTAAAGGAGAGTAATGACATGATGAACAGACATGTCAGTTAAAAGCAGCAACAGAGCAAATACAAAGAAGAGGATAAGAAGGAAATGTAAATTTGTCATGACACAAAGCTACAAAAGCAAAAATACACAAATTAAGAGGGGCTAGCATCATGGAATATCAGGCTAGGCCTCTGCCTGTGGCACCATCCCAAAATCAGAGCAACTTCAATTACCAACAGATCTGCTTCTGATCCAGTACATTCTTAGTGGCCTGAGAAGGATCTGCACGTTACGTTCAGTAATATGAACATTTGACGGTATCGATCCGGCTGATCCCAGGAATATACTAACTCTTTCCTTCTATTTCTTTTGTTAATATTTTATAATTTTAATCGTAGTGATATTTCACATCTTTGGTTAGGTTTATACCAAGGTGTTAAAGATTATTCTACAGTATCTGAAAGGGTATTGTACTTTCAATATAAAAATGACAAATTCTGAAACTCATAAACAATCAATGTCCCGAATTCAACAAATTCAACAGCAACAAAATAGACAATCCTGACAAAAAATAAGCATACGCAGGCAAAAAAGAAGTCATACACAGGCAGTATTCAAATGATGAAATTCAAATTGCAACAAACAGATTAAAAAATACTCTGATTCAGTAAAAAAAAAAAAAAAAGACAGGATTAGTACTTGTAATTCTGCATCTGACTCCGCAAGCCATCCCCAACACTACACTGTAAAGGCACACTGCCTGTGTAAAAGGCACTTTGAGCAGAGTAGATATGCTGATTGCCACATGTTCTGTCAATGGGATTAAGTAGTACCTGACATAGTCACCATGAGAATACTTGGAGGTTTCTTCAGCTGCTTAACTTTGCTTCAAACTGCAACTTTCATGTTACGTACTATTTATAGATTTATAACCATTGCTTTTTTTTAAAAGATTTATTTATTTTATTACAGTCAGATATACAGAGAGGAGGAGAGACAGAGAGGAAGATCTTCCATCCCATGATTCACTCCCCAAGTGAGCCGCAACGGACCGGTGTGCGCCAATCTGAAGCCGGGAACCAGGAACCTCTTCCGGGTCTCCCACACGGGTGCAGGGTCCCAATGCATTGGGCCGTCCTGGACTGCCTTCCCAGGCCACAAGCAGGGAGCTGGATGGAAAGTGGAGCTGCCGGGATTAGAACCGGCACCCATATGGGATCCCGGGGCGTTCAAGGCGAGGACTTTAGCCGCTAGGCCACGCTGCCGGGCCCTAACCATTGCTTTTTAATTGTGATTAATAGCTTTAAGAAATTCAGAATGTCACTCTCGAATCAGTAGATATTATACTGTTTATTTGTCTTTCGAATTTCTGGTGTCTTGGCTGAGTTTTTTACATGACCGCTTATAATTGTCGATATCTTTTTAAAATCATGTTTTAAGATAAGTTATTGCATTAATAACCCTAATAAATTCTGTTAAACTCAAAATGGTTGGATTTATTTTTGCACTCTTGCTATACTTTGTATTCATTATGAAATTTGTTTAGTTTTTCATAACTCTTTCAATCTCTCTACTGTCATTGCAAAGACACCTGTGCAAACAGAAGGATAAATTTCAGATACTGCAATGTTATGAATATGGAAGCAGTGACAGCTCTAAAATTATACAATTAAAAAAAAAGTTTTCATTTTATTATTTATAGCTTTCAAAAAGTTGATACGTATATACCATCAAATTCTTGACTATTTATTCTTTAAATATTTATAAATTTATGTTTGATTTGAAAGGCATTGAGAATTTAAGAGGGGGAGAGGGAAGAAAGCAGAGGAACAGAAAGGAAATGGGAGAGGGAGAGACTAATGATTATTAAGAGTAAAATCTTATTTTATAGAAAAAGTATTCACAGAAAGAAAGATCTTGCACATGCTGGTTTACTACCCAAATGGCTGCAATGACCAGAGCCAAGCCAGTCTGAAGCCAGGAGTTTCTTTTGAGTTTCCTACAAGGGTGTGGAGTCCCAAGGCTTTGGGTCATCCTATTCTGCTTTTCGAGGCCACAAGCACGGAGCTGGATAGAAAGTCTAGTAGCTAGAACAGGAACAGGTACCCTTAGGTAATCTCAACACTTGCAAGGTGGGAATTTATTGAATTCAGCCATTGTGCCAGGTCTAATAAACATTAAACCTTTCAGAAAATAATAAATGGCTAACTACAGTTTCATATGAAGTAGTTTAGAATACTTTTAAGCAATAACACTATTGATAAATATTATTAATAAAACCTAAATCATGTTGGGGAACGAAGTTTTTGTTTGATTTGTTTTGTTTGTAAAGGCAGGATTACAGAGAATTCTTCCACTCACTGGTTTTCCCTCCGAACAGCCAAACTGCCTAGAACTGGGCCAGGCTAATGTCAGGAGCCATGAGTACCTTCCCGGTTTCTCATATGCATTCATAGGCCCAAGCATTTGGGCTGTCCTCTGCTTCTGCTACCTGTATCAGCAGGATACAGAATCAGAAATGGAGCAATCGGAACTAAAGACTGTTACTCAAAAGGATTGTTTGCATTGCAGTGAGAGTACGTTTGTTGGTTTGTTGTCTATAGATTTATTTTTATTTTGACAATGTTTACATCCTTGTGGAGGATGAATACACATATGAACCACTGATTAGGTTGGGGAGTGTCAAGGAATTGAAAAAAGTAAATGACACAATTATTTCCTACTTTTTCTTTTTACTTCCAGTATTGGACGAAAGGCCTGCTTCCAGCAGCCTAACACCATCAGTTTTAGGAGTTAGGGAACAGACACTTAACGTCATCTCAGGATCTTCAATGTGTAATATATTCCAACAGTACTGCTTAAGCGGTATTGAGAATTCTGAGATGTTGTTGATTTTATTGTTTCACGGTTGATAAAGTACCTTCATGGTCCATTGGTTGATTGAGACCACCCAGTCCAATGCCATACCTCAAAGCTAAATGTGTAGTTTTTTCAAATGTTTTCAAAGTTCATTTTTTTCAAAAATAATTATAATCATTCGTTTTTACATTACCATATCTCTATGCTATCACTCTATTTTAATGCTTTAAAGTATACCATGCGCATTGATTTAATAATTTTCAATGTAAAATACTTCTTAGAAAACACTGACAGTTGCTCATTTGGACCCACCTGCCATCCCTGTCTGAGATACTGAAAACAACCTTGTGTTAACAATAATTATTATGCAAAATAATATTTGATGCAATTCAAATTCTAAAGTCTGATATGTATATCCTCTCTGTTATTCACAGATTCTTTCAGCGACATTTAAGAAATTTGGAAATGAGGGGAAAAAAAGATATCACCGAAAACTCTATTGTGAAAAAATGACCCAAATGTTTTAGGAAGTGAATTTACAATGTTATTTTATTATAGTTAATATATGGGATTATTTTTGTCCTTAAAGTTGTATTTCATTTTTCTACTAATAGAGTTTCAGAAATCTAACAAAATTTTTATAACACAAAAAAATTCAAAAATTTTACAGTATAAAAAAATCAGTTATCTTCATATGTAGAGCTGGCCACGAAATATATTATGAATTTATGATGTCGGAACCATACAGGTTGAAGTTGGATTTGCCTATTCATTCTCTTTCAGGCAGGACAGACTGAAGTCTGAAAAATACTGTGTGAATATAAGAGTTATTCAGTTTTCTTGCTGGCAGTTCGTTGTACCTGAAACAGCACTGCTTTTTTACAACTTGTGTAGAAGAAACTAAAAAACAAAAAAGACTAGCCTTTTAACTGAATATTTCAAAATAAGCTTTCTCCTTATTATTATATTTAAAGAGTATCTAACATTGCTATGCTGTGTACTTCGGATTTTTTCAAGCAATTTCAAATTCCGCGAACACAAAAACAAATCCTAACTTAATTCCTATTATACTTTCTTTTTTCCATCACCAGTCACCATTCTTGAGCAAATTAGATTATACTTATGATGTAGCACAAACAAAAGATAACAGATGGTTTAAGATGATTATGTTCTCAAATTGCTACAGAGTCAAGCCACCTTAATTTTCATGAGGATCATGATGATATTCATTTTCTAAATTCCATTACCATGAAGCACTCTAAAAGGTAGGGAGAAAAAAAAAACACATCTAGGATGTCTGTATGCATTAATATTTCTATATACTTTTCCTAAATTTCATTTTTAGGTTATGCAGCTAACATTCATTTAGAGGAATGCAGTCAATCTGCTTGACTCTACTGCAAATAAAATCACTGAATCAAATTAACTTATAACAGTAACCACTCTTACTTTTCTCACTATATCTGAACAGTTAAGGCATTAATGCTTTAGTGCCATTGTGGTTCTACCTCTGTTTCAGAGACCACGTGCAATCCTGCACAGGTTGAGGGAAAACAGAGGAACATAGACGAGCAGTTGGACGTCCATCACCCATGTGTAACCTGGATGGATTTCCGGCATTCTGCATTTGGTCTGGACCAATCATAATCAAGCCCTATACTCTCCCTTCGCTCTCTCACATATACTTTCATCTGTATTGTACCTTGAAGATAAATAAAATACATCTCTAAAACATAATAACACTCGAAACTCCATTCAAAATATTTAGAAACCAATATCAATGAATCTTGATCTAATAACTGAAATATACCTGCATATAACGATTCCTTCAATATTTTATCCTTAGGACTGAAGTAATATTTTATTCTTATTTTAACACTTTTAAAGATTCATTTATTTATTTTTAAAGTCAGATGAATACAACAAGAAAAAGAGAAAGAGACAGAAAGAGAGAAAATTGTAAGAGATTCACTCCCCAGATGGCCACAATGGCCAGGTTGAACCCAGGAATCTCAAGTTGTACCTTTGTCTCCTGTGTAAATGAAGTACCCAGACACTAGGTCAGGTTCTACTATTTTATCCAGTCTATTAGCAGGGAGCTGTATTAGAAGTAGAGCATACAGGACAAAAACTCCTACACATTTAGAATACTAGGGTCTTAGGTTGCCTTACCGACCGTGCCACAACACTGGCTATATCATTTTAGTTTTGCTATTTTCTATTATTTTAAGAAGTTTGAAATTACCTAAGAGTTGAACATGGTAATCTTGTTAACTTTTTAATTGAGCGAATATATTTTATGTATTCACAGGTACAATTTTTAAGATAGCTGTATGTCCCTCTCTGTCTCTTTTGATCCTTTTCTTCCATCCTTTTTTTTTTTCCTTACGTTTCACAAAATCTAATGCCAGTTCACTTAATACACCGATAATAATATTATTCAGCAAGTAACACTATAAAAATCACAGTACCACAGGAGCATAAACATGAACTAAAAATTATGATGAAATCTTAGGATATCTACTTCATTCCTATGTGTCTGTTTTTGCATTTGATTTATACTGTAATAACCAATGAACGAAACCACTGTTTGAACTCTTGTTTACCCCTCAGGGGTGGTCAATGTCACACAGTGTTTAGCTTAAACTTAAACTTGATGATACTTTGGGAAATTTCTGAAAAGAATAGATATAAAAGGATTTGATTTTCATACACAATAATTCATTGGTTTTCATAATACAGCATTACTCTTATTCATCTTTAATAGCAAAAAAAGCATAAATTTCAAGTTGATTAAAGCTACATTATAGGGCCCGGCGGCGTGGCCTAGCGGCTAAAGTCCTTGCCTTGAATGCCCTGGGATCCCACATGGGCACCAGTTCTAATCCCGGCAGCTCCACTTCCCATCCAGCTCCCTGCTTGTGTCCTGGGAAAGCAGTCCAGGACGGCCCAAAGCTTTGGGACACTGCACCCGTGTGGGAGACCGGAAAGAGGTTCCAGGTTCCTGGCATAGGATCAGCGCGCACCGGCCCGTTGCGGCTCACTTGGGGAGTGAATCATCGGATGGAAGATCTTCCTCTCTGTCTCTCCTCCTCTGTATATCCGGCTTTCCAATAAAAATGAATAAATCTTTAAAAAAAAAAAAAGCTACATTGTAAGAATGTCAAAATGCTTCCCTTCCATCCTCTCTTCCTTTAGGTAAGGAAAATGACATGGTAATGTTTCTAACAGCATGTAAAAGCAAATATAAATCAATGAGACTAGGAACTTGCTTGTAAGACTTTTAGGATATAGTGTCTGGTGATAATAATAAAAAGTTAATTATTTCTTATGTGTACCTAGAAATTATGATATTGTTAAGAGTACAATCACTACTTTACCTTATAATATATGAGCGCATTGTGTTTAGTTTAGCACAACTTAAAATTGTCTTTATTTTTATAAAGGCAAAGAGAAATTATAGAAAATTTTCTGAACTGTTATGCAATCTACATGTAAACTCATTTAGAGAAATTTCACCGTTACTTTTTCTGAATATCACAGTAGCTTTGACAAATGAAGGGATATGGTGTCTATAGATGCCTACTATAATGAGTAATAAGTGAAAATAAAAGAAAAAAACTGTTATTCTTTTTTACTTATTCAAGTAGGACTTCAGTGTGTTGCTCTTGATTTTGACATGAGTGTTCAAAGCACGACCACTTGCAGGAGTTTTGTGTGGAAAAAAAATGACGGTAATGTAAGTATGGTAATGGAAACACTATCAAAACTCTTTTATGACATATACTGCATTTAATGTATTAATTAAGTGCTGTGCAATGAAATTAAAAAAACCAACATAGTCTCACTACATTTAATTCAGAGGAAGTTGTGTCTACCAGAAAGATTTTTCAAGTGCTATAGTTTCTATATGGGAAATGATCCAAAGCAATTGTAGGTGAAGTTGAATGATGAGTGCCATTAGGTTTGATATTAGAAAAAGCACAATGCAATAAAATCAATATTGAGAAATGACCAAAAACCAAAGTGCAACAAAAGCCATGACCTGCTAAACAGATTTCTTTAGTATAATTGAGACTACAAATCTTTTACAGTTTTGCCATTTAATAGTGTTCTTCTTGTAAATTATTTAAAAATCATATATTTTCAATATTTGAATTGAGGGACAAATCATAGTGATAACGAAGAAGACTGTCAAAATTTATTCATAAAGGATAATTACTTTCATGAGACACCATAGTGTTGTTCAAATGCCTCAAAAGCTTCAAATTTTAAAAATTACAAAGTAAATGCATTGACAAATGCAGAATAAAATAAGAACTAGATCTGCTAAATCTAACAAAAATTCCCCAACTAATTTTATGTATATGTACATTAATAGCTATATTTTACCGGAAATTAAAGAAATTTAACTTTCATTTCTTAACTGCACTTCCCAAATCTTGGCAACCATATAAGAAACTGATAGAATCTTAGAAGAAGCAATTTAGCATTATTACAAGCACTTGAAATTATGTCCCAAACTGATAGACTTTTGCACTAAAATTGCCATTACAAGCGGAGTGTGTTTTTCATTTTGAGGCTATTATCTTTAGAGAAAGCTATAGTGTACACAAGGTCAGTTTTGTATCTTGCCCCGTCATATCAAGTTACACTGCACAAATATAGTAATAAGCCCACAATATTTATATGGGCTCCTGGCTTTGAGGTAACCTGCTTAGAGTCACTGGTTGGTAAAACACAGTGTCTGAAATCAGTGAGGCAGTTTCAGGGTCAGATCAGCATGTGAGTGAAAAGAACTTAAAAACCAATTCCACTCATCAGTGTGCAATTCCCTCATCAAATATGTAAGATGTCCCCAGAAAAACACAATGGAGAAAGTGCAAGTTCATTGCATGCAGGTCCGCATGCTTTTCATTCAGATCCGGATTGGCACCGTTGGAATACTTGCTTCTTAGGTTCTCAGACTTGACTTGAAATAATATTCCAGATTTTGTAGAGCTCCCAGTACACAATTAACCAATCACGCGCTTCTCAGCCTCCAAAGTGGCATTAATTAATCCCTCATAATCCATGTTACAATTATATGCTATGGCTCCTATTTCTCTGAGGAACACAGGCTAATGTACTATGTTAACTAAGTATGATTTCACAGTCGGAGGACAACGTGCATGATAACATGTAACATGCAAAATCCAGAAAGTACCAGGAAAAAATTAATTTTTCAATGTATTCATTTACAAATGCAATCGGAATGAAAATATAGATCTGAAAATTTGAAAACAATTTACAAATATATAAACAAATTAACAATTTCTATTATTGGTTCTTTCAGTTTTACACATAACACTGAATTTTTTTTTAATAATTACATTACAATAAGTGACACAGTTTTAAAGGTACTGGGATTTCCTCGAGCCACCGAATTATTTTAACTGAGGTTCTCTTTTTAAGAAAAAAGAAAAAGTAAACTGTGATTTCTAGACCATGTCACAATGTTCTTTTGGATTTGTGTTTCTTTGAGATTGCCTCGTTTATGAAAACGTTTTTCTTCTCTACTTCAATAAATTTACTTCACTTTTTTACTGGAAGTACATGTTTTCATTGTCTTATTATGTGGTATTTTTAATCTTTGCTATATGTGACTTAATTCTTTAAAAAGAATCTATATCCCTCCATATAAACACAAAGGAGTCAGGATTGTTGGTTAAGCCAGCAGTTCCCACCTTGGGAATTACAAGGGGCCTGTATCTTTCCCAGGTATTCATTGCTGGATATAATGCCCCAGAAGCAAACCTGAGAACGTGGTGAATCATGATCCAAGTGCTTGGGCTGCACAACCTGGATGGAGTTCTTGGCTCCAAACCTCTCTCTAGCCTCAGGGATAGGAAATCAGCAGAAGAAAAGTCCTTCTCTTCTGTCTCGGACATTCCAATATATGTATAATAAATCCTTTTTTTCTTTTTTAAAGTCAACTGAGGGAATACATAATAAATAATGATATACAAAGCATCAAGCAACATTAATAGACTTAGAATATGTGACTCGACAATAGATAGTCACTGTTTTAAGGCAACCACAAAACATATCCTGAGATGATTCTCTCGAGCATAAAGCAGATCTTAAGAAATGTGAAATGTCTTGATTGAATTTGAACTGTAACACTACATCAAGGTGGAGGAATCCACCAGGGGGGAGGGGTGTGGGGAGGGGTGGGGGGATTCCCAGAGCCTATGAAACTGTCACATAATGCATAATAATTAATAAAAAAAAAAAGAAAAAAAAAAGAAATGTGAAATGATGGGTATCCTACAGCAATCTGGCCATATTGGAAGGCTGAAATAAAAAACAGTAGGGATTTTCCAAACACACAGAATATAAATGATATGCTGATTCAAATCCACAGATTAAAAGCAATGTGCAGAGTTTTGAAGCAAAATTGTATTAAAATTGAGTTAAACATGAAATTTGTTTGACACAGCTGAAGCACTTGAGAAAGAGACTTAACTCAAATACTTAAACTAAAACGAGATACATTTCTTATCAACAAGACTTTCTTTGCTCCCATCTAAGAAATCTAGAAAAAGAACAAAATAAATCTCAACAAGCAAGAGAAAAACAAAGAACCCCTGATGATATTGATAAGGAAAAAATAGATAAATCAATGAAGCTCATTTTGAACTGTGAACAAAACCGGCTAAATCTCCAATAACACTTACAAATCATAAATGTCAAAAAATCTAAAACTTAACTCATCATATTTTGAAAATATCAAAACCTATAAGGAAAATTACAAACAATTGTTTTCACATAACTTTGAAAACTGCAGTGAAATCATCCAATCCCTTAACAATACAAAGCAGCATAACTCTCCTGATAGGGAGTAACTAACTGGAATAACCTTTTAGCTATGCAATCATGCTTCCAATAAGGAAACCTGTATCTCTGTGTGACTTTGAGAGAAAAAAATACCAAATGTCGGATCGAACGTGATACCTACCAGTTAAATCCTATCCTCATTTGTGCCAGGATCCCACACCAGCACATCCAGAGTCGCATACATGCCTCAGTTCACCTCTGCCCTGCTCCACTTCCCACCTAACTCCCTGGCTGTGGAAAGCAGTAGAAGATGGGCCAAACCCTAGGACCCTTGCACCCGTATGAGAGACCTGGAAGAGTTTCCAGGCTCCTGGCTTCAGATCGGTTCAGCCCTGACCCCTGCAGCCACTGGGGGAGTGTACCAGTTAAGGGATGATCTTTGTCTCTCCCTTTCTCTGTATATTGATCTTTCCAATAAAAATAAATAAATTTTTTTTTAAACATACCAAACGTTTCAATCTGTAATATCAGGGGCTGGCAGTGGTGCTGTGGGGTCAGCCACCAACTGGGGTGCTGGTATCCCATATCAAAGTAATGCTTCCTGTTACAGCTAATCAACTTCTATTCAACTTCCTGCTAACCTTAAGAAGTTGGCCCAAGTGCTAGGTGCTACTTTCTGCGTATCCAGGATTTTGCTATCATAACGATTTGGGAAACAAAGCAGTGGATTTAAGATCTTTGTCTTTATCTATCACCCTCTAAATAAATGAAATATTTAATACAAGAACTAACAATTTTACAACTCATTTTGAGAATCAAATCTTTACTTGATATTAATCCTGGCAATGAATACTACAAATAAAAAAATTATAAATAAATATCACTCAGCACTGTCATAGCTATAAGTTGTCCAAAAATACTAGCAAATAAATTTTGCTAAGATAAACCATTATTGAATATTATTTAATCCTAGAAATAATGATCATGCAACATTTGCAATCTCATATAATCTATATTATAATGAACTGAATCATGTAGTCATGTAAATTGACAATCAGAAGAAAAAAAAGTGTGTAAAACATCTCTTAGCCACCAAGCTTAATTTGTTTGTAGCGGAATGAGATGGGATATTAAATACAGGAGACAGGGATAGACATTTAAACCATTAAGTACAATCTGAGTTACAGGGTAAACACATATTGACGTGTAAATAAATGTGATGTTAATTTTAACGTTACTTCCAAAAGAGAAAAACAGAACAGCAAGTTAATCTAACTCTTATTCTTTGTAACTGAGCCAATGTTCACATGTATCTAAAACATGAACAAAATGTAAGTGCAGAAGAACTGCCAATTTCTGCAAGAAATGAAAACATTTTTAATCATTTTCATCACTATTTTACTGTTCCACTAGATAATTTGCATATAATAGAACTTCCTAGAGGAAAAATAAGCAACTTCAACACATTTTTGGTAGCCATTCTCTTCTATCGTCTTTTCTTTCAGAGAAAGATAGAGTGTAAAGGACGGACATTATACCAAGCAAGTGTGTCAGCTTTCATGACCACAATCATTCATGGCACAGGAGCTGTAGAATGGACCCCAAGCATTTTAGGTGTATCTTTTTTCCCCTGTGGGCAAGTTGCCCTTCAAACTGAAAGAAGTGTGCCAGAGACATATATGTACACACCTATGGAGAGCAGTCATGTGTGCACATGCATATGAATAGTCAATGCACCAGCCATGCCCAAAAAATCTTAGTTGTTAAGAGTCATGATCAAGTGCCTGGCCTGGCGCCCTAGCGGCTAACATCCTGGTCTTGCACATGCCAAGATCCCATATGGGCGCCGGTTCTAAATCCAGCAGCCCCGCTTCCCATCCAGCTCCCTGCTTGTGGCCTGGGGAAGCAGTCCAGGACGGCCCAAAGTTTGGGATCCTGCACCTGCGTGGGAGACCAGGAAGAGGATCTGAGCTCCTGGCTTTGGGCTGGCACAGCTCCAGCCGCTGAAGTCACTTGGGGAGTGAATCATCAGAGGGAAAATCTTTCTCTCTGTCTCTCTTCTACTCTGAATATTGGACTTTGCAATAAAAATAAATAAATCTTAAAAAAAGAATTTTCCTTATTATTTTATTCAGTCTTATTTTTTCAAGTAAAAATTTTACGCAACAATACACAAACACAGAAGATGAGAACAACGAGGAAGAGTGTTACAATACAGTTGTTGATATCGTTGCTTTATGGGAAAAAAATGCAACTTTTCTGAATAAACATATTTTTCCACAGCTAAAATTGAATTGGAGGCATTTTGAAGATGCAGTGTTTGGTTACAGTATTTTAAAGCTGAATCTGATAGTGCAATTTTGCTTTTAATAGGCAGCAAAAGAACATCTGGTTTGCAGTTTAGCTTCTGAGATTCAGCTCTGGAATGTCTTCAAAAAAGCAAAATGATTCAAAAATCACATTGAACAATTATATAAAAAGTGCCTCTGAATGTACAATGATGGAATCATGGCAATTTAATTTGGTATCTTCCCAACTAAACATAGTACTCTGCACAAATCCTGCCCCTTATTAATCTTGACATGATCTGTATAAATTTAATACATAATCACATCTAACTCACCAACACAAGGCAATTCGTGGTCTTTCCTTTTTTGTTATGAGTTTAACCAATAATGTTGCATTCTTAGATTATTCATAATTTAAGATGCAAATGTTCAACTTTGTTTCCACCCACATTATGAAGCAAATGTGTTTTTCAGAACATCACAGCTAATCTGAAATTGTGCTTTCTAAGATGTCAATTATATGTGTCTGTTCATAGCCTATAGCCTCTGAAACATTTCACTGCTACATTTTCAGGACAGAGACATAAAGGGTATTTGTCAAATTATTGAAAAAGATTGGTGACAAAACTAAGAGAAAAAGTATGTTTTTTTTGTATGCCTGACTGCTCTGCATGACTCACCACCTGAATTGCAAATGATAACAGTGTCAGTACTGCACACTGTGAAACCAGGAGAAAATTCACTCTTTTTTATTTTGCCAATAAATAAACAAGTCTATCATGACTATATAGAAATTCCTTCTTGGAGTGATAAAAGCATATCTAGAAATGCACTGTGTATAGCAGTGCTTCTTTCTTAATATTGATATTTATGTATAATTTATCAATATGGTTTACTATAGTAAATACAATAATGTTTGAATTTCAATGGACATATAAGAAAGTAACCTAAAAAAAATTTTTCTAGGAAAAAAACTTTTTTCTATCTAAATTAGCTATATAATACCAAAGTTAGCCATATGTGGTTAAGTGTCACAATATACACAGAAAACCGGCAGACTAAAAGTATCTTCCTGTCTGGGTATCCTTTACCTAGAGTGATGCTATACATCACAAAGAAGGTTGAAATCTTTAAGTCAGGTTTTTTTTAGAAATACGTAATATTCCATACTACAAAGTCTCAACAGAGACAGGAGAATAAATCTATCATAACTATTTTTGTATATGAAGGATTGAAATTTAATTCACTATGTCAGCATGTAAAATACGACACAGACATGTGAAATAGAAGAAGTTAGGAACATGCTCATCCATAATTGAATAAACAAAGCAGATATTTGTAGAATAAACAGAACTCTGATATAGAAAATTGGGCATCTTAACATAATTGTGCTGTCAATGATCAGTTTTATTGTCACAGATATGAAATATTACTTCAATAAGCTTTTTTTTTCCTTTTTTATTGTGTTGTCATACAGTTTCATAGGCACTGGGGTCTCCCTTTTCCCTCCCCGAGTTCCCTGCTCTCCTCTTCGCTTTACCTTCCAGTCTTAAAATGGGTATCTTTTGTGAAACTTCACAAGTCCATCATGCTGCCACTGCAGTGTCTCCAAACAGTGGAGGAGATTATCAGTCACTTCATTGTGAGTCCATCCATGCAGTGCCTGCTGGAGGACTCACTTCTCTCTGCTTTCACCTGTAAACCTATTCGTTTCCTGCTACATTTCCATAACATATCCCCTTGAATATTGTCCACTACAGGGAGAAATATGTTTCTGATTTACTAAGTTCCCAGCAGGTCTCCAATTTCTGTCTCTCATTTAGGCCTCACTGGCTCACCTTGTGCCTTGCGAGGTAATCTCTGTTAAGTTATTGTAGGTATTCTTGTAAAGCATCTTCAATTCATTTTTTAAACTTGGATAAGCATCAGTGTGAACAAATTAAGCAACTTTAGCTTCTTGCCTTGAAATAAGGCGGCATTCTCTAAGAGAATGTTGTAAAAGTTAAGCCACGTATCTTATATGATACCTTTTAGAGGTATCAGTTCAACAAGTGTTTGTGTCCCTAGTTGCGTTATATACCCTGGGAACAGTGACATTTGCTTTTGTTGTGCTGCAAATATTAATGTAAGCATTCTATCTCATATTTTGATAATGTAGAAATAGTTACAGAATGAATGAGAAAAATAGCAAAAAAGAGAATGAAATATCTCTTTAGGTTATTACATAGTTATGATTGACATCAGATGGGTTTTTATGAAATTGTTATGTAGACATGTGTATCATATAATTTGTTTTATCAAAATTTGCTTGTGTGACAGTCCAAGTTACAGAAAGAGGGAGATAGTATCCACTGATGAACTGATGTATGAGCCAGGGTTGGGGCAGGCTGAAATCAGTCACCAGAGTCGTCTTTTGAATCTCCCATGAGGGTACAGAGTTAGGACAATTAAATCTATAACAACACATAATGAGTATTATACCAACCTCTCATTCATGCATTATTTATATTTTTTCATTGGGTTGATTATTAAACTTTAATCATAGGTTTACTTTGACTTTATTCATCTATAATACAAACTTTGCTGAGATATTTTTCTTTTCTTCTAAATGTATTAATGTGATTTATTTCTGGATATTAAACATTAATTAATGACAGAAAATACCTCCCTAAAGTCTTTTTTTAAATGAAGTTTTTATTTTCAGATTTTTAATTTTTTATTGCAAAGTCACAAACTAAAGAAAAGAGAAACAAACAGAATGATCTTCCATCAGATGGTTCACTCCCCAAGTGACCCCTAAGGATGCAGCTGAGCCGATCCAAAGCCAGGAGTTTCTTCCAAATTCCCACGGTTTTGGGCAATCATGTACTGTTTTCCCACGCCACAAGCAGGGAGCTGGATGGAAGGTGAAGCAGCCAAAATACCAACCAGCACACGTATGAGAAGCCAGTGGATGCAAGGAGAGAACTTACCACTAGCCTATTTTACAGAACCCCTTAAATTATTTTGCAAATATGACATTTTTTTTATGGAGAGTGAGATTACACCTGATGCAAGTATAGTATGTAAATAGTCAAGTTTGGTCTCTGCTAAGCTCCAGGAAACGCCACATTGCATAGCTGAAGGCCATGGTATTTTTTATATATATTTTTTTTTTATTTTTATTTTTTATTAATTTTATTCATTAATTACATTGTGTTGTAATTTCGTAGGAACTGGGATTCTCCCCACCCCTCCCCACACCCTCCCACATGGTAGGTTCCTCCACCTTGTTGCTTAACCATAGTTCAAGTTCAGTTGAGATTCCCTCTTTGCAAGCATATGCCGAGCATTGAAGGCCATGGTTTTTAAGCTCCCCTTGGCATGCAATAGTCATCTAATCAACTAAGGAACTGCGTTGTAAAATGTAAAGTATCCAGTCAACTAAAGCTCTCTTTGATTGCTTTCCCAGGCCACAAGCAGGGAGCTAGATGGGAAGCAGGACCACCAGGATACTAACTGTCACCCATTTGGATCCCAGTTTGTGCACGGCAAGGACTTTATCTGCTACACTAGGGTACTGGGTCCTAGACACATGGATTTACAGCTAAATGCAAAGCTTCTGCAATGCAAAGGCATAGAGTGAATATTAAAAACACACTTAAAAGGTATCCATCTGAAAAAAAGATTAATATCCAAAATGTATCAGCACTTCATAAAATTCAGCAAGAAACAATTAATCTTAACCAAAGAACAAAGGACCACAACAGATGACTCTCAGGCCTAGTGACTACATGACCTAGTGACCTAGTGACTACATCCTCATTTCGCATCTTCCAGGATCAACGTGGATGCCACTTAGTGTCCCAGCTGCTGCACTTTCCATTCAGCTCCCTGGAATAAGGTTGAAGCAAATATAGAGGTGCAGATACGTTTTATTATACTGATTTTATTTCCACTTTAGCAGTTTCATTCTAGTGGGATAGCTTGATCTTATAGCAATTCTGTTTTTAGGTTTGATTTTTTTTTAATTTTTGAAGAACTTCCAATTTTTTTTCTACTAATATTTATTGTACTAATTTATATTCCCATAAGATTTTAAATTAATTCTATTTTTGTGTGTGCCAATTTAGAATTAATTTTGTTTTTTGAGGATCCAGTACAATAGCTTAGTGGCTAAATTATTTTCTTGCATGCACAGGGGTACCATATGCACACCAGTTCGTATTCTGGCTGCTCCACTTTCTACCTGGCTCCCTGCAGGTGACGTGGTAATGTAGTAGAGGATGGTACAATGCCTTGAGACCTGTGTAGGAGACCCAGAAGAAGCTCGTGGCTCCCAGTTTCAGATTGGATAGGTTATGGCCATTGCAGCCAACTGGAGAGTAAAGCAGCAGATATAAGATATTTCTCTCTATGTCTCCTGCTCTTGGAAAATGTGCATGTCAATAAAAATGAATAAATCTTAAAAGACATGCCTCAAAAGAAAGACAAATGGGCAACAACTACATGGAAAAAAATAATCAATAACAGTGAAATATACATCATACCCAAATACTCCTCTTTGAATGGTTAAACATAAAACAGAGAGAATCGCATGTTATTGAGAATGTGACATTAGGAAAACTCTTTTACAATGGTGGAAGGAATATAAATCAATGCAATCATCGTGGAAAACACTAAGGATATTTCCAGAAAAATTAGAATTTGTCCATTGAGGAATGTACTTCAAATTCAATGCTCTAACAATTTGTAAAGGTTAATGGAGTTCAGTAGGCAAATTATCCTTTAAACCATGTGGATTAACAATTACCTCTGCCATTAATCTAGTCAATAACTCATGAAAAATTTTTTTTCCATTTCATTGAGTCTGAATTCACTGATTAAGAGATTTCACAAGAAATTACAACTTCCGTTAGGGCAAAAATTTTAAGTTCCAGAGTTTAACGGGAGGTGGGACAGGCTGAACAAGACTGCAGTACTTATTCACATGCATGGAGGGCAGTAAAGGGTGCAGGCCGGGAGGGGGTTCTGCGGAGTGGCACTAACCGGGCTGCAGCTCCCACTGCTTTGCATGGAGACTGAGTGTGAAGTTGGTAGGATTGAGATGGAACAAAATATCCGTTGGCCCAGGTGAATGACAGGGCTAGAAACAGAACTAACCCAGCGGAGTCCGGTCACCTTAAGCAGGGCTATGACATTAACAACATGCTAGAGAAACATATCCGGGGGAAGATTCTGTAGGGTAGGTGTGGGCCAAACCCTATGGAAATTCTAGCCCCACAGGTCACTTCAAGAGATGGAGTGGTGATGGACTAAGCTAGGTGTGACCGGGAAGCCTGCCTTTGACCACAGATTGGAGAACTGATGGCAGTCTGGACTAGTTGGGGCAGCGGCGCTGGAGCGTGCATCCCGAGTGCAGTGTGGGGTGGGCCGGACTGCAATGTTCACCAGCTCAAGCAAGGCTAAGGGGAGGCCGGACTGCACTGGGCACTGGCCCAAAGCGCAGTGGCAGATAGGAGAACTGGATCTGGGAGGGGATCACGGGGAGAAACATGTGAGGTCCCCCTGGCGGGTTATAGCTCCCACTGGTGAACTGGGGGTCAGACAGGCTGGGCAAAGGTGTATCAATGGCTGGTCAAGGTACTAAAAGGCAATGGAATGGGTGCGCCAGGCAGTACAGAGCACACCTTAGCCCACAAATAAGACTGGCAACCAGGTGGCAGCACAGGACATGCCCAGCTAGGTTTTTATACCAGCTGGTCTGCGTGAGCCACAGACGCAGAGCCACAGTGTCTAAGGGTAGTGTTGTGACAGAAGAAGGGCTGTGTCAAGCTGAGTCGGAGCAACCACAGCTTGCGGATCAATAGCTGGGAACAGGCCCGGTTGGGGGGCCAAGGGAACACTGTTGCTGGGTGGAGGTTCCCACTAAGGGGCATACGAGCTGGAAAGGGGCTATGTCTGGTCAGGAAACACTTGTTGTCTCCCTTAGCACAAGTGTGGACTGGTACAAGACGCACCGGGCCAGGCAGGACTGCAACACTTTCTGGTGCTCTGGAAGACCAGGATATAAGTGGGACAGACTAGGCTAGGTCTTAACCCCAATTGAGCCATATATGAGCTATATGTGGGTATGGACGAGCAGTGGCTGGGCTGAAACATCTAACAGCAAGAAGCAGATTGGGTTGAAGGCCAGTTGGGAAAAGCCACTATTCCTACTAGGACAGGAATTGAACTGAGCAGTGCTGGCTCATGGACCCACTGGTCAGTGTGAAATCTTGTATTGGGAAGGGATCTGATGGAGGAGCCTAGGCAACTCCTCTGGCAGGGCACAGACCCTGCAGGTAAGCGCAACAAGCATGGAAGGAAACAGCCAAGAGGTCATGAAAAGAGTCCTACTGGCATACATTTGGCATGGGTCAAGGGCAGACCAGGTTGAACCAGTTCATGTCATCCTCTGGCAAATCCGAGTACCAGAACAGAGTGTGGGTCGAGCCAGGTTCGGTCGTGACAAAAGCAACACAACACGGAATGCCAAGGTGAGGTTGCCTGTGCCAGATGTGACTGCAGTACCCTATCAGCACACGTGAGAACCAGGAAGGGAGGAGGCAGAACCAGCAGGGGAATAAGGGGTGGTTCCCTTGCTGAACAGCTACTCCCACTGGAGAGTGTGAGCTAGGATGGGAATAGACAAGACTGGACAGGGCTACAGCACCTGTGTACCTCATGTGGACCAGATCAGGGAAAAACCAGCCTGGGCTGATTATTCCTACTGGTGCAATCTACAATTAGAGTGGGTGAGGGTTGTTGGGGTGGGGCTTGGCCACAGCATCAGCTGGCAGAAGCTGGCACTGGGGACCAGTTCAGTCAAGTGAAAACACAGAACCACCTGAAGAGCACAGAATGTGGGAGTGGCCTGGGAGGGACATAGGGGACATCCCCCTCTTGGTTTACCACCCCAATGGAAGGGTGCGAAAACTAGGATGAGGGGTGGGGTAGCTAGACAGAGTGACACTCAGCATCATCCGTGAAGGCTGGATAGTTAGTTAAACTGGATAGATGGGACAAGATCTTGATACCCATTAATATGTATGAGAGCAGAAGGGGATAAGTGTCAGACTTGACTAGTCTGCCACACATACTGGCGGGCCAGGGTGGAGGGCGGGCCTGGTTGCAGTTATTGTGGGTCGCTCTGACTAGGCTGGGCGGCAGCCCCCACTGGTTTACGCAACGGCCGAGTAAGTGATGGTCAAAACCAGGCTGGACAGCAAACACCCATTGGTTCCAGTGGAAAACAGAGTTGAGGCGGAACCAACCCAGCAACTGCAACCACCAGCTGATGGGGTGATGGACTGTGCAGGGCCCTGTGCCTGTTGGTGCATACAAGAATCTGGTCTGGGAACAAATCACACAAAGTTTCTTCTGGGATCCTCCCAATCGAGCTTTCAGTCTCTGAATGCTAAACATCAAAAGACAGAGGGCAGAGCAAGTCAATCTACCACCTCAGCTATATGTTGCCAATGAAAAATCGGGGCAACAGGTGACTATATGATGGACTATATCAATCAATGGATTTTCCAACGACCACATTGTGCCTGGAGTGGTGAGAGTGGCAGCAATATGGTTCTGTGGAACTATCAAAACCACTCTGCTGCCTCTACCTTCAGACCAGAGATGGTCTCCTGAAGAAACTGATGAGCTTTTCTGGACAATAAGATGCTGGACTTTTGCCTGGTAGATGCGTGCAATGAAAGCATCTCAACTGAATTTGGTCTGTGGTGATGCAACAAGGTGGAGGAATACAACACGGGTGGTGGGGGGAGAGAATCGCAGGGCCAATAAAACCTTGCTACATAATGCAATGTAATTTAAAAAAAAAAACAGAAAAATGTAATACAGCAACAAAGTAGAGGAATCCACCATGGGGGAAGGGTGCGGGGAGGGGCTGGGGCATCCCTAGAGCCTATTAAACGGTGTCACATAATGCAATGTAATTAAAATTTAAAAAAAGGAAAAAAAACAATAAAAAAACAAAAAGAATTAAGCTAGATGGAATCAAATGACTCGAGAGTAACTATACTAATATTGTCCGGCACTGAAAGAGCATTTTAATAAAATCCTATATAGGATTGAGAACTCAGTAAACACCGTCAACAATGGTTGTTTGAATCACATTATCAAATAAGTACTTCTGATACAAAAGCCAAAGGAAAATTCAAAAGGAATCAGTGGTGGATAAGAGGAATCCTATTCAGTTTACACAATTTTGTACCAGATTTCTATCCAAAACTTCTTTTCAACTGCTATTTCATTTAAAATAATATTTACACTTTCCTCAGTGTTTTAATGTTATTTAATCTTGCTTTAATAGATTTACAATTTCATTCAAGGATAATACAATGCCAAGGGGGGGGGGGGGCTTTAAAAGCTAAAATCAGTATTGTTATCACCAAAGACTTTGATCCAATAAATTACTACAAGATTCTGTGAGATTTCTGGCATACTTTTCTATGAAAATCAGCTGATTATTTTATTGACTATCTGGTACACTATATATACATATAGAGAGAGAGAGAGAGAGAAATTTCAAAGAGACAGAAAAAAATTCAGAAAATAAGATAAACCTAACTTAAATTAAGATGAATGAAAAAATTGAATGTAATGCTTTACATTGTATTTTTATACTATGTTTAGATTTCTAATCACTGTCCCTCCTCCCCCCCTCCTTTTTTCGGATTGAAAAATTCTTTTGTTGCAGGGAATCCAATTCAAAAGACAACAGCAACCTTGTTTCTTGTCTCACAGCAAAGAACTTTCATGTGGACAGTTTCCGTGTATAAAGCAGGATGTATTTAAGAAAGAGGAAATGAGAGGTCTCCTGGCAAAACAATAAATAGGATGGGGCCTTGAGGGGAGGCAAGGCTGGAAAAATAACGGAAGTGGTGGCATTCATGCACAATCGTAAGCAGGGGTACAAGATGATTCCGAAGCCTGGAGAGGAGCTAATTCACAAAGGGCAGTCTAGAACCCTCCTCCCATTCTCTTTACTTGTGTCAGGACAATAGCTCAGAGATGGGGACAGATAGTCTGATTTTGTCCTTTTGTTTTCCAACAAGGTGACTAAAAAAGAATATGCCCTGGGAAGGATAAAAAAAATGGGGAAGAATCAAAATTTCATATTTGCAAAAAGTAATTCCTTAGCTAACCATTATCTTATCTGACTCCTAACAATTATTAGATAATGATTTGGAGAAGCCCAAAAGCAAGCAAGACAGCATGTATACTAAAAAGTTGTAGAAAACTTTAGCACTAACAATACTATCAACAAAACGTCTACATTTTACTGCCTAAAGTATGAAGAAAAGTTGCTTTTGAATTGTAAATAATTTATATGCTATTTGGAGAAAGTTAATTTGATGAGAAAAGGCTTAAAGCAGATTCGTGTACTGCAATGACCCCATTCATTTTATCATTTGTTTTGTTGGCTTGATTGTGTGTTTGATCTCAGTTCCTAAATGGATTTTATGCCTCAGGAATTATTGTTACTCTACAGTTCCTTTCCTTAAAAAAGCCAAAAACTCCAACATCTAACCATAATTTTTGTATTAGTTAATTCAAATTAATTTTTAAAAATTTTAAGAGTAATTAACTATAAATAGATATATATTCTATCAGTTTTTAATCCCTTTTTAAAATCAGATTTTTAATCAGTTTAAATCGTTTTCTGAATTCCATTCTCCCTGCAAAAGCAATAACATAAGAAAGCTGAACCTTCCATTAATGATTCTTCAGAATCTTTCCCCTCTGTGACATCCTGTCAAATGTCATTGCCACCAATGCTTTTATATCCAGGACCCAGAACACCAATTTATATCTGAGTTTATATCCTGCAAAGATATACTTAAATCAATATGGCCAAAATTAAATGTTTGATCCATATCCCCGATCTGCGGTGCTTCCCACATCCATTTATATTTACTTTTATTTTAATCCATGTGTGGTTTGCTTCCAAAACACATCTCAGAATACTCAATGCTGCCCATTTTCTTTAGGGTTACATAATGACGTATCCCAGATACTCAGTTAAATTGCCTATAATAATTCCTAACAATCTCTTCTTTCTATTTTAGGCCTGAATATATGGTAATGTATACAAAAGCATGCAAAAAATCAAATGTAATCACAAAGTTGTTCACTTAACACCTTTTGATCTTTCAAGGGCCATTTCCCTTAACCCTCCATATGCATCCTGCACTGTATGGAACAAGCGCTTTTGATGCTGCCTACTCTTTTAGTAGATTATACTACATTCTTTCCTGCCCCAGACGCTTAGCAAAGGTAGCTATCCTTCATTTCACAAACCCAGAAAGTGAATAGTCACCTGTTTTCAAATAGCTACATAGAAGCATATTTCAAATAACCAAGAAAAAGTGGGTATATTTTCGTAAATATTAGTTTCATTGTTTGTTTTGTGCACTCTTCAGAGATGTAAGTAGAATTCCTTAGCAGTTCAAGTTTCATTCTTACATAATTAATGTGCTGCACCCCAGGCTTCCTGAGGGGATGAATTCTAGAGTATTGTGCATTTCGCTAAAACCTAATGCTGTTCCAGAGCATATATTCCTTTTAAAAAGTGTCAATATATGACTAAAATCTCCACTGACACCAGTGGAATCATTAAATATTATGCCTCACCCTAAAATTTTTGTGATGTGATTTAATTATCTGTTCTGTTGTGAGAGAAGGGTGCACAACGAACCACAGCAATGTCTAGAATATCCTAAATAAACCACTTGGGTCTTGTCTCAGCCCCCCAGGATGAGTACACTGCACTATACATCAGTTGCTACAACTCACTTGATACAGGTCACTTGCATGCCCAACCAGGGAACTACGGCCTTCTTTCATCGCCCATGCCTAGGATGTGTAAAAGCCCACAACTGTACAACCTATTCAGCCATTTCCTTCACAAGGTCTTTCCCACCTTGTGGAAGTAGCTGCAGCCTGTTTCCTACCAGGGAATGGTTGGTCATTTGCTGACTAATAAAGCTCTATCTAAACTAAAATTCCCTCTCTACTGAGCCTAAAAACAACATATCTCAAAATTTTCTATCACTTATGATTACCATTTCAGTATGATATGCATTTTCCTTCTACTAAGAGGTGGCCTAATTGCCTTCTGAACTAAAACAAACATATTGCACAAGTTCTCTGAGAAAATCTTACATAAACTTATTCCATCTACATTTTCTGAATATCAACATGTTTCTTTATCATTGTTTTTATAATACTATCTTAACATCCGTAGTCTGCTTTTTTCTCTCATGTTCTAATCATTATCTCAATTTCCTTTTCAGTTTAATGTGCTTTAAGCAGAACTCCAAATTGTAAGCAAAATAAACGGAGTTAAATATAAAATTATATATTATTATTTCTCAATAATTAAGCATGACTTGAAAAGAAAAAAACGCCAAGTTTTTTTTCCATTATGTTCACTTTGAGAATGAGTTTAACAAAACCAAAAAGGCAGAAAAACAATTATTGTACTGGTGCAGCTCTGTCCTGGGTTCATCTTCTAAGACTGTCACTGTTAGTGAAGCCAGCATCCCAATGCAGTGAAAATGCAGGTGATGAATCTCACTGAGAGCCATAAAAATGATGCACATCTGTGCAAAATTTCAGTTTGAAAATGGTACACACATTTTAGATAAGACATACAGGAACCTTTCATTTCTGTTTCTGACAGCCAGTCAATGATAATGGCCTGTTGGGTTTGCTTAAGACAGGGAAACGACTTCAAGACAGTGATGTAGTAGAGAACTGTCTATTTTGTCACATAAGCATACATTTGAAGTCATTTTCTCTTTAAGTCATAGCCAAGCTGAGGAGCATAGCCCTGTGTTGAAATTCCAACAAAGAAGCAAATCTGGAAAATACCAATCCTAATGTGATGTGGAACTCATGCCTTTCCCACTCCAGTGCTTCACCTTCAGCCTCCATTTGGTTTCTAGGTTTCTGTAATACCAAACTCCTGTTCAGTGTTTCTCAGCAGGAGGAAGATCCACCTCCCATCTGCTGTAATACACTTCCCCTTCACCTGGCACCTTTTCCTGGGAAAAAGGGAGACATTGTGTGGATTTTTACCAAGTCTATTTTGTCTTTTGCTGAAAGAGATGAAAAGCCTGTTACTTTCATTTTGACTTTGATGTCTTAATCACACTTCTGACATCTGTCAGATCAGTTCTTTCCAGTACATATAGTCAGTTTTGACATGTTTACTTGGTCTCCATTATTCATTGAACAAATGGTCTGATTTTATATACCTAAAATGCAAAATTCAGATTTCTTCATATATGCAAAAACAGTGTCATGCACCAGAATTAATTTAGCCCAGGTTTTCACATGTAAATTAACTGTTTTATTATTGTGCTCATCAATTGCTTCCAGGCTTAGCTTTTGCATTTTTAAATGGTTGAAGAAATTAAGCTGATTTCATAATTGAAATGCTTGAGAGAAAACTGAGTTCAGTTCTTACAATTACATTTCCAAGTAGCAATAACATGTGTCACCTGTGACAGAAAGATCTTGCTACACAAACACAAGATCACAAGATCACAAAACAAATACACAAAAAATAAACACTATATATGGTAAAATGAATATAAAAATTTTATAAAATTGATAATGGAATTATGCTGAAGTCTGAGTATATTCATTGTACATAATATTGGAATAAGACTTAAATCTCTTTCTCTTGCAAATTTGAATAAATTCCCAATGTCTTCATAATACAACTTTCTTGTTCTATATACATATTCATCTAGTTACAAACTTGTTTACTAAACAGTTTGCATTTTTAGTTTCCAAATATTCATAAGATGTTAAATCAGAATCACTATGGAAATGCGCAGAGCTTTAGACAGAGCCACAGGTAGGCAGTAATGTATTGATACATAAACGGGTCTTATCTGACAATATCAGAGGATCTGTCATCTGTAACATGCCATGAATCGCATATAAATGGGAGATAACAGGAACTATCTGGTGCCCTTCCTGAGCTTTGAGAAAAAAAATGAGTATAAACGTCATTTCTGCTCATGACAAAGGAACTCTCATTAGAGTGATCATTCATTCCATAAAAAGACCAATTCAAAGATTACTCTTTAAGACACATAAGACATCTGAAAGCAAAGAAAGTAGACAGAACCAATAAGAGGTAGACTCTTAACCAAAAATATCAGATATACTTGATTTACTAATGTTTTCCCAAAACATACACCAGGAACCGAAAAATTGGACATAGGGTCTTATCAGCTAGACATAGTTTTCAGGCAATTATAGTGGTTTGTGACTTTACTAACAGAGATGATACACAAAAATACAGATTAGTGAAAGATGACCACTTTCAAAAGTAAAGATGTAAATTATGTACACCTAACACAAAGAGTAACATGGCCATCAACAGTGGGAAGGGTGATGTAAGTGTCCTCTATTAGAACCCATAGAGATAACACGGCCAGGTGCACACTGTTTCAGCGTTCTATCTCCCAGAATTTTGAAAGACTGCATTCCTTCAAACAACAAAATCAATGCTAAGTTGCTGTGGTAGCCCTAGCATATGAATATTTTTTGTTTTTTATTTACCCAGTTTCCCTTAATGATTTTTGTTTTCCTTTCACAGTATCTGAGGTAATTCCAAACAGAGCACAATGAAAATAATAAATAAAAATTCTCAATGAACTAAGAAAGGATATGCTGGTAAATGAATTAGCAAAACGGTGAGAAATCCAGGTATGCATATTAAAAATACATTTGAGGAGATAAAAGAACAATGGATGTTAGTGAACATTTACAGATCTTGGAAAAAGAGAAATAAATTGAGAAAAATAAGCCCAAGATAGCCTTTGATGTCACAAGTCCGTCTAAGGTTTTATTTCTTTTGCAAAAGAATGCTAAGAAGCTACAGAGCTCCCATAAGAATACAAGCTTCTCTCTTTAATATCTTACTTTGGTGGAAGTGGTCTGTGCTTGCAAAATTTTGAAGTCTTCTGGAAAATAAAGAGGTGTTACTGTTAGGTCTCACTTTCGCTAAATCTCTAACTACTTTGTCAAAAAACAATGTGTAATTGTGTAAAAATGTATTTAAAAATTTGACACAGATTTTTTTTTTAAAAAAATATGAGTAGTCTATGAAAAAAGGTGAAGCTTATTATTTAAATCTCCAAGTTGTTGTTGATAAATACCTTTAGCCAAAAAATAAAATCTTGGATAGGCAAGTAAGTTGGCAATCTGGAATGTGCAAACTGTGGGATCCAAGCCATAAAGCAGGATTGTCCTGTTTTTCCAGTTATCACAGAACTCACAATGGTCTTGTTACACATATGTGTGTAGGGCCCAGAACAGTGGCCTAGCGCCTAAAGTCCTCGCCTTAAATGCGCCAGGATCCCATATGGGCGCCAGGTCTAATCCCAGCAGCTCTACTTCCCATCCAGCTCCCTGCCTGTGGCCTGGGAAAGCAGTCCAGGACGGCCCAAAGACTTGGGATCCTGCACCCGGGTGGAAGACATGGAAGAATCAGCGTCCAAATGGGATCCTAGTGAGTCCAAGGCAAGGACATTAGTCGTTAGGCTACTGAGCTGGAGCCTAAGGTTTTAATTTATTGCTAAAAAAAAAAAAAGCCTATCAAATCTGCCTTAGAAATAAAATTTTTAATTACATGTTTAAGAAAATTAAAGCCTAAAACAATATTTTATCTGCTAGAGTTTGCTGAGCTTATTTAAATTTAGAAAGAACAATTCAAGAAAAGAGTGTCCAGCTGTATCAATATCATGGATTGTAAATAATGTTATGTGTGTGTGATTGTAAGCAGTTACCGATTTCTGTGTAACTCAGATAGCTGATAAAGATAACACAACTCTTGTGTTTGTGCTGAACATTCATACAAATTAATGAAGTTCATTATAATTGTTTCACATTGTACTTCAGTTTAAATATCCTCAACATTACAGAAAAGCAAGGAAGTATCATTTTAAACATCTCATTTCAATTACAACAGACTGAAGTCATCAATTTATGGCAAAATCTCAGATATAGCCTTCTTTTCAAAGTAATTATTTTAATTGTGATTAATTTTAGTTAGTGGTATACATTAGTTTACAGGATGACTTCATCATGGTACAAAACAAAGAACTTCTGAAATATTTTATCAATTATTATGTGCTCACATGAAATTGATTATTGAACTTAAAAAAGTATCACTTCAGCATTAAAGCTTAAATGAAAATAAGAAGCCTTTTCATGTAAAAAATTGTGATGCTAATGAGGCACGCAAAATGTATCCTTTTTCTGAGGGTACATTCAGAGTTCACTATGCATCTACCTCATTAAGCTTGATACTCCATCATACGGGAAATAGAACAGGGGATAGCAAATAAGTGGGAAGGAAGTTTTCAAATGAAATTAAATTCTCATTTAACTCCAGGCTAAATTCTTATTGTGCTTATCTTGTGAAACATGTTCAACAGAAGGGTGAACTCTCAATGTTAATTGAATCAACTATTACTTTGAACATATAATGATAATTGATTCAGATTAAATGATTTGGGACTCTTGCAAACACAGAAATATATGAAAATTACTATATATAAAATACTAAAAATATAACATTACTTGGTAAAAATTGCTTCCTAATTACATCTAATTGATAATCCCCAACTGTAGTTTAGTCTGCTACACTACACAACCAAGGAAGATGAACAAGTGAAGGATTGCTATGTATCAGCTGTGCTTGCCTTATTTGTTCCTTCAGATATTATGGTAATCATCCCAAAGGGAGAACGCACTCAAGGATCATTAGCTTAAATTATTTTAAGCAATTGTTCAAAATTAAACTTGTCAATTACTATTTATGCTATTTATTATTATGTTTTGATATATATATATATATTTCATAGGGGAAAACCAACACAAATCAATCAAAATGCTTGATTAACACAGAAACCATGGAATGAATAAACATGTTTAGTATGTTAGTGTCTTGACCATTATGAAAACAAAAACTAGACAGATCTAAGTGTTTTCTGAAAATTGTGATAATTAGCATGTATATATAATTTGATGAGATTTCTGTGTATTAAAAAAACTATTGAGCTAAAGCTCCTGGATCTTGGCTTTAACCTTAACTGTTGCTGGCTGAAAAGGATATCCAGTATTGAACAAGGAGATGAAAGATCTCCCCCGACTTCTCTCCACCCCTCTCAGTAAATATTTTAAAGTAACTAAATGGACATTTATGAGAAAAAACATCGAAGCATAATTTCTGGGAGTTTTCTTGGATAATGTTTTCTAATACTGTGACAGTTTGGATGCTGTTCCTGTCATATCATTTTATTCAGGGGGGAAAAAGGACATCGATCATTGCAAGACATCTGAAGCAGCATACAGACAATTTCAGAATTTTTTCTATTCTTTCACAATATTTTTGTCTTTTCCATCCCCTTTGGTAAACAGCTGTACTCTCTCCAGGCACAACATCAATACGAGTCAATGCTGAGATTCACTCAGAAGTCATTTTTGCTCTTGCTGTGCCCTAAGAGGGAAAAATATGTTACAAGACACTGCAGAGCCCCAAGATGTCTCACTGCACATTATCAGAATTACGTGCTATTTGCATCCATAAAATAGCAGTAGCCATAAATGAAGTATCAAATATTTAATTATAATAAATAATTTGCAACACATCAAAATATGTACCATAATAAAAAAAAAATGAACAAATTTCCCACAGCTGCATCAAAAGCAGGTAAACAAATGAACTGTATCAATCATTGCCTTGAGAGCTCGTGCAGAATCCCCCCAAAATATGAGTATACAACTTCAATTTAGAGCAAAATAGGTCTGGGGACAGCATTGTGATACAGAACATTAAACTGCTTCCTGGGGTGCTGGCATCCCACATGTGAGCTTGTATGCCAGCTGAGCTGCCCCTGCTCAAGTTCCCTGCTCTGTGCCTAGGAATGCAGAGGAGTTCTCATAACTCTTCCAAGCACATGGGAGACCCAGATGGACTCAGAACATTGTAGCTTTCTTTCTCTCCTCCTTCTGACTCTCTCTCTGCTTTTCTTTCAAAAAAAATAACACACCTCTTCAAAAATAATGAGAGGCCTAGTTCAAATTAGGTATTATTAAAATCCTGTGAAATGACATAGAGGTTCTGTCATGAAGAATCTTGGGAGTAAGTGCACACACACATACACACACTGGTAAATATAAAGAATTAAAGACTGAGAAATCTAAGATTTACAATAATGAACACTTTAAGCTGAATGCGTTAAAAATCCAAATGTGCAACACAGTTGCAGTTATCAACGTAAACTTATTTTCAAAATATGGTCATGTCAAGGATCCTAGAAGAAATCACATCAATGTATTCATTTACTCTTTGCAAACATTTAATAAATAAAAACTAAAAAAACTCAATGAATGGGAGACCCGGAAGAGGCTTCTGGCTTTGGACCAGTGTTGCACTGGCTGTTGAGGTCACAGGGGGAGTGAACCATCGGATGGAGGCTCTGCCTCTCTAACTCTACACCTCGCTGTATATATCTGACTTTGCAATAAAAATAAATAAATCTTTCAAAAAATTATTTGTCTATTTATTTCAAAGGCAGAAAATAAGAGCCAAAAGTGGAAAAAGGCAAAGGTGGTTAATGATCTGCATCATTCCCAAATGTCCACAGCATCCAGGACCAGGTCACATTGAAGCCAGGAGACAAGAACTCCATCCATGTCTCCCAAGAATCTAAGCCCTCACCTACAGATTTCCTGCAAGCAGTAGGAAGAATCTGAGTCAAACGAAGGAGAATTGAAGCTTGAACTGGCACTCCTCCATGGGATGTGAGTTTCGAAAATCTGGGCTTAACTCACTGGACCCCACTGACTGCTTTACAGTTCTTATTGCTTTATTATTTTTAAATGAGTGTTTAGACATTAGAGAGGCAAAGAATCAAAAAGAAACAGACTGAGAAATAGCTGCCATTTACCTAGCTGCTAAGCTGCTATTAAGTCTTTGCTTCCATGCATAAGGTTCTAATCCCAACCACCCTGCTCCCCATCCAGCTCCTTGCTTGTGGTCTGGCAAGGCAGTTGAGGATGGCCCAAGGCCTTGTGACCCTGCTTCCACATGGGAGACCTGGAAAAATTTCCTGGCTCCTAGCCTCATATCTCGACTTGCTGCCGCTTGGGTAATGAACCAGTGGACTGAGGATCTTCCTCTCTTCTCTGTATATCTGACGTTCCATTAAAAACAAGTAAATCTTAAAAAGAAAATACGAAAATGTGCCAGGTCACTAATAACATGCCTTGGAAAACATCAGAAAATGGCATAGGTACTTTGCACCTGACATTCATGTGAGGGATTGAGGCAGGAATAGAAAATAGAATAAATTCTCTCTTTCTCTTATTCTCCCCTTAAATGCTAAATAAACCTCAAACAAGTTAAGGCATAAAAGATTTTCTTACTACTTTACATAAATAATTGCTACTTTAATTAAAAAATAATATAAAGAGGATTCCTAAAAGGGAAGTGTTTGGTCGAGCAGGTAAGGCATTGTTCCGGATGTTCTTGCTCCGTATCTGAGAAATAGGCTTGCGTTCTATTTCTAGTTCTGTTTCAAGCTTCCCACTTAGGATTACTATGGGAGGCAATGGTAACCGCTTAGGTAGGTCAGTTCCTTGCTTCTCGCAAGGGAGCTTGAACTGAGTTTTTAACTGCCAGCTTACATTCTTCATGATTTGACTGCTTTGGATATTCTCAGTATTCTATCATTCCTCAAAGTGCAATTAAATATCTGAGAGTAATTCTGTAACATTGAATCTACTGCTCTGTGTGCCCTGGCCACCAAGGAGCACATCAGGTTAGAGACAGCCAATGGGGAAAGCCTTCTTCAGCTTCCTGCCCAGACAAGAACTCAGGAAACCTTTAGAACTCCAAGATAATCCTGAAACCACATTGCTTCTCAGTCTGCTTTCTCCTGTACCTATACCAGTAAGTGATTTCTGCTCCCATCTTTTCATGTTCACTTATTCAATTTGTATATAAACTGTCTCTGTCTATAACCAGGAATAAATATGATATTAGTCTTTTTTTCTCTTTAGATTTATAGTGCAATGATTTAATAGCATTTTTAATATTGATAAATGAAACAGAATATAAAACAAAATATTGTTTACTCTCAAGTAAGTAAAATAGATTAACTATAACCTAATAATTACAAATTCCAATCAAATCATTTTGTTCTTAATTTTTTCACATCTAGTGTTACTGGTGTGTTTCAGACCTTTTACTAAAATTATTAGAAACTAGCCAATACAACAAGTTTTCCAGATACATTAAAGCACTGTATTTTGAATCACACTGTCATAATAGGTAGCACTACAAACTTAATTAGTATTATTATTTATACTTCAGAAATGTCATTTAACTAAGAAGTGTGATAATGAATTTTATACCAGATTTCATATAGAACACAAAAATTATTAAAGCATTTCTGTTCAAGCCTCTAGAAACTGTAGAACCACAAAGCTTAACATACAATATTAATGGCATTCTGTTTACAAGAGTGACCCACTGCATGTTGTCTTGTGTTGTCTTGTGTGTTGTCTGTTTGTAATCCTAGTCCCTCCACTCGGTTCGGGGTATGTGGCAACACGAGCGTTGCCTGCAAATGGAGGTTCCACCAAGACCGAGAAAGAGAGGATAGGGCGAAGGGTCGTCCCGGGAGGCTGGCAAGCGGATTAAGGAAAACATAGAACCATTGGACATCACATTTACAAGCGGGACTCCTACTAAGTCTCCAATCCCTGAGACTCTTTCAGGCACTGATACCTTTAGCTCTTCAAATAACCACGAGAAACTGTCCTGTAATGTTAGACTAACACGGACTTCTAACAGAAAGAAGCAATTGACCAGTTTTGTAGAAGAGAATGTTTGCCACTTGCTTAATACAGAAACTCAGCCTTGTAAAGAAAAAAAAAATTGATTGGAGAAAGCCACAGGAAAGCAAGCACACAAGCAGAGCACTCCCTAAAAAGAGCCGGGTTACTGTAAAGAGTTGCAGAAAGAAGAAAGGAAGGGGAAAGAAGGGTGTTCAGAAATCTTTATATGGGAAGAGAGACATTGCTTCTAAGAAGCCGCTGCTAAGTCCGATTCCTGACCTGCCTGAGGTCTCTGAGACGACGCCCTCCGCTCCAGGCCCCTGGACGATGTGGTCAGATGATTTCAACTCAAATGATAAATTTGAAGAAATGAAGCTTCCTAAAAATCCTGTTACAAGAGAGAACCTTTTGCCTCAGACCCCAAAAGATTTGCATATGAATCAAAGCCTTAATAAATGTGATATGTCTGAATTCTACCGCTCTTACATGAAAAATCCCTCATCATTTTGTGCAAATACCATGGACATTAGTAAAATTAAAAATGCTCCAAAAGTAGAAAATAATTTGAAAAGTGAAATGGAATTGAACACTGGGAATGAAAATGAAATTAGTCATACTTACTGTTCATCTGTAACTGAAGCACATGTTATGTCAGATAATTCCAAGCCTGATCTTTTCCTACAGTGCCAAGAACTTTCTGCTTCTGGTCAAAATGCAGAAAGTCTTTGTTGAGTCTTTAAAATTCCAGAAGACATAAAGTGTGAAAAACAGGATGACATCCTAGTAGCCACAAAGGGAAAACCACAATGCAATCACTTCATGTCTGACTCACAAACTGAATATAACTATGTGGAAAATGTCTTAATTGAAAATCAAAAATGTGAAAGCTCAGGAGAGGATGTGGGAAAAGAAATCACGGAGCACAGCAGTGTAACAACTTGCAGCTCAAGGAAACAGAGAAGGCGCTCGGCGCATTGTTCCCACCATCAGAGTTTACCTTTGGAAGGAAACAGCAATTACAAGTCACCAGACAGCAGCGACAGCTCTGTAGGGATCAGTATAGAAAATTCCGAGCTGTATGAAGATTTATCAAACGCCATAGAGCAAAGCTTTCAGAGAACAAATGCTGACATAAAGTTGCGACGCAGCACATGGCTGCAGAAAGATTCAGGAAAGAATGAAGGGCTTGTGTGGATTTCTGTTCCTCTCGCTTCCCAAAAAACCAGAAGGAGAACAGTCTACATGGCTGACAGCAGAGGGCTGGAAGATAGGTCTCCCAGAAGAGAAACTGTATCCCCTGGCTGGGGCAGTGAGAACCCCCAGGGCCCAGCTGCCAGTTCTTCTAACCCACCTGAGAAGAGGAGGAGAAGGAGCTTTTGTGCATCCACAGTGGCAAATACCGAAACTCCTGGCCAGCCTACACGCTGCCGAAGAAGCACCTTCCTCAGGAAAGGCAAAGGCGCTCTCACTGGCCTGGAACAGGTTGGGCCCAGTGGAGAACTGAAGCAGTAATGGACACTTCCTGCGGAGCCTCTAAGAGGGAACCCAGGCATCCCTGCTTGACAATCTGTCCTCCTGATAACCCTCCTTTGTTCAACTTCACTGTTTAAAAAGTTCCAGATAAATAAAATCATTTGAACTGAAAAAAAAACATACAATATTAATGACATGAAAAATTATTTATATTTTCATTGTCTCATAATAGGATAATTTACATATACTGATTTTGTTATTGGAGAAAACCAAAATATTATGTCATTAACATACTGACATTATATATCGCAGTAAATTATCTAAGGCTTTGAGGACTAAAAGAGGTTTAACCTTTATTTTTGGGAGAGTGACATTCATAAGACAACTTTGTATTCTTGGAATAGAAAGCCCAGTGAAATTGACTTAGCAGATAATGAGGGGGAAATTAGGGATTTTCTCTAACTTATGTTTTGAAGCGTAGCTATAAAAAAAGAGCTGTAGTTAAAAAGACGGTGGACATGGGCCTGACGTGGTAGCCTAGCAGCTAAAGTCCTTGTATTGCATGCACCAATATCCCATATGGGTGCTGGCTCTAAACCCAGCAGCCTCTCTTCCAATCCAGGTCCCTGCTGTTGGCCTGGGAAAGCAGTCAAGGAAGGCCCAAAGTCTTCGGAACCTGCACCTGTGTGGGACACCAAGAAGAAGCTCCAGGCTCCAGACTTTGGTTTGGATCAATTCCAGTCATTGTGAACACTTGGGGAATAAATCAATGTACGGAAGACCTTCCTCTCTGTCTCTTCTTTTTCTATATCTGCATTTCCAACAAAAATAAATAAATCTTAAACAAATGAAATAAATAAGTGAAAAAATACAGTAAACAGTGTAAAATTTTTTTCTCCTGTTCTATGTCAGAAGACTCTATTGCTATTTGTCAAATAATTCAATGGGACAGATTGGTCTGTTCTAACATATAGACGTTAATTTATCAGTCTGGAAGTCCTGAAGTGCCAGAAGGTAAAGGTGCCGTCATCTGGTCAGCCTCAGGCTGCATCACAAGAGAGGAGCAAACAAGACAGACTAAGCGAGCTTTGAGAATAAAGCCATATCCAAGGTAAGTAGAAAAGTTTCTCTGCTCACTGGAGTCATTCTGACCTACTCACCTTGAATGGGCCCCTTTCCCAATCACAGAGGTAATATTAATTACATTAGCATTTAAATTTAATTACATTTCAAACACAAATTTTGGATGAGACTTTCAAACCATAGAGGACACTGAAGATTGTTAGCAAGTGAGAGGACAGATGAAGTGGCAGATGGGAAAATGACAGCAAAGAGCTATTGAAATGGCAAGAGAAAATGGAATGAGATAGTCCAAAAAGGTGAATGGCTGGAATTTTCTGTTAAATAGAACATTTACTCTTTATCACGTTTGTTGCCTTGTTGAAATACAAGGCAACACTAGAAACTGACATTTGAGTGGGAGAACAAGAGGTCTTTTTGTTTTGTTTTGTATTTTTTTGTTTGTGTGTTTTGCTAAGAAGATACAATATCAGTACTAAGAAGAGTGAGGAAGCAAAATATATCATGTATGACATAACATATCATCAGAAGATGATACTAAAAAAGTGTTAAACTGATAATTAAAGTGGGTCTAGCTACCATTATGTGTGTGCATTTCTTTATTTGTATTTATCAAAATTATTATTCACTTACAGGTATAGATACAGGAGAAAGTCCTTTGAGTGTAACTTGGAAAGAAGAGGCTGAATGAGAGAAAGTCAAATAAATTTTGATGCCACAAATGCCTACTTTTTTAGTTGGACTATAAACCCAAAATCCTAAATTTGGTAGGTGCAGAAGTTAAAATTACAGAGAATTGTATTTATTCTTGGAAAATTTTAAATAAATGTCATCTGTATACTCAGATAGCCAATATTTATGTCTTTTATGAATAAGATATAATGGAGTAAATACTAAGACAACACATAGCTAATATTCACAAGTATTGGACAAGATTTTAAGCCATTTGTCTACTTTTTCTTATGTAATTTAGAGCACAAAAAATTATGACATTACTAAGAACAATCAACACTATATCTGCAATATCTGAATCTATGGATTGCTTCCATTAATATGGCTATGCCATTAAGCAAGAGCAGTTTAGCACTTTTGAGCACACAATCCAGGAGGACAACCTAAATTTCACACCTTTTAAAGAAGTCACCGGAGCCTCATTCACAGATTCTACTCAACGCTTATCAGAGCACCACCTGTGAAACCTATACATTTCTTCTAGGATAACACTTCTCAAGCCATGAAGAAAGAATTTTTCATATGGGAAAAAATAGTTCTGTGACCTCAGTAGAAAAATGCTACTGCATTCGACTACTGCAAAGTTTGTATACTGTATTCCTTCCAGTGTTAGAGATGAATATTGATTGAGTGTATGTAAGCTTTGAGTGATGGATGTGCTTAGATAAGAGGAAAGACAAATTAATTAACTTGTCAAACATTTCTTCTCAGACAACCAGAATGCAATAGATTCTTGCATAATTAGATATTGATTGCCAGTAGTTCTAAACATCTGTTTTCTTGCTTATCTTGATGTTCCCATTTGAGATTTTGGAGCGACTCATGGATTAGAAATGATTTTCACAACAATGGCAAATAGCAGCTGATGTACATTGGAAATATTAAACAATTAATCTTCTTCTTAGAATTATTTATGTGTTGCAAACATAGCATGACTGCAATGCATTGCCATTCTTTATGTTGTCAACCAGATAACTTTGAGGCTGATGATTGGAAGTAGCACCACTTTTATAGCATCTTTCATGACATTTAGTTGAATATATAAAATAAAAATTGTCATATATAAAAATGTTGTCTTTTGAACTATTGTGTAATCTCTTAATTAGCACATACGTATATTAGCACTTTTAAAAGAGAAATATCAATCAAAACTGAAAACTATAATCTTCGTTATGTAAATTTGATTTAATTTATAGTTTTAATAGAATGCATTCAGTAATGGAATAGTGAATATGCTTTATTTTTAGTACTTCATGCAGAATAAATTCATGATACAATTAGCAAAAACTGTTTCTTAGGAGAAAAGTGAAATTTAAATGCTAAAACATTCTTTAAAGAGCAAGACAAATAACAAAACTATGAATGAAATTAGGAATCAGATTCCGAGCTGTAGCATGGCATGTGAAACCACTGCTGGCAAGGTTGTATCTCATATGTACATCAGTTCGGGTCCCAGCTGCTCAACTTGTGACCTAGCTCCCCAGTGATGTGCCTAGGGAACAGTAGAAGATGACCAAAATCCTTGCGCACCTACAACCACAAAGGAGGACTACATAGAACTCTATTTCCTGATTTTGGCCTAGCATACTGCCAGCAATTACAACTATTTCAACAATGAGTCATCACATGGAAGACCTCTGTTTCATTCACTTAATAAATGAATAAAAATTCTTTAAAAAATAAATGAATGAATGAGACCACTTGAATACATGTGAGGTTAGATATGTATTTGTCCTCTAGGCCATGCAAATTTAGGACCAAAACCTAGTTTTCATTTTCTTGGATGATCAGTACAAACAAGTCTCCTCAGGAAGATACCCTGGCAGTTCTGGCTTCAGACTTTCCTCCAGAATGAAAACATAAAAACGCTGAAATAATTTCCAACATTTTAAAATGATAAGTACATATTCTCACCAAAGCCAATCCTTCTTAAATAGAAAGGTGGATAATGCAATCACAAGGCAATGACTACACTTAGAAATCCAAGTTAGAAAATACAAACGAAACCAGGTTCTTTGAAATTTTAGCAAAAGGGACTGCAAATGAGTAAGCATAAACCAAGACATGCCCACATGTTTGCAATATCATCACCTCTTCTCCATGTGCATTGCAAAGGAAGAGAACAGGCATTGGCACAGCTTTGACCCAGTGCAGACACTCTGATACGGGTAACAGCATCTCAGCCAGTGACATAACTAACCCCTGCTCCTTCCATAAAACCCACATGAAGTGAAAGCAATCAGGGAGGGAAATTAGAGAGGGTACCTAAGTGGGCTCAAAAAAATGGCTTTTGTTCCTGAGTTTGTTTGCTTCTTTGTTTGTTTTTGTTTGGTGGTCAATAGCCTAAGTTTATAAGTGGCATCAGACTTTACATACCATGGGACATGCAGAATAAAGGAGGAGGTATTTAGCTTATCAACAACGCCCATCAACTGTTTTAGTAGAAGTTAAGACACTAGTTAGGATATCACCATTTTGTGTTAGTATGCTTAGGTTCAGGTACTGATTTGCTTCCTGTTCTGGGTTTCTGTTAGTGTCCACCTTTGGAAACAGAAAATCATGTCTCAAGGAACAGTCTCTGCTCAGCACACGGAACATCTGTAGTGAATTCCGGGACCTCAGGTTTGGGGTCAGGCAAGGGAGGTAATTGGGCAAGAAAACCAACAGATACCTTTCTTTTACCTTTCTCTTACTCTTTCTCTCTTTCTATGGCACACTTTAAAATAGCAAAACCTTAAAGTGCCTTTTAAAACGAGTGTATACCATCAGAGAATTTAGTAAAAGGCGAAAGATTTATACAATCTGAAGAGAAACTAGAGTATCCATCAGAGAATTTAAAATAATTGTTCACATAATCCTTTCAAACCACAGCACACTGGCATGTCCAGGAACTAAGATGGGACGTGGGCCATGCCAAGCTAAGCTAAGCTACCACATCACTCAATTTTCATGAAAGCCAGGGATGGGGAAAATCTGAGCAGTGCAGCATGAACCAGTTAGAGTTGGGACTACGGCACCATCTGATGGCAAAAAACAATCTGGGATCTGGGCTATGCTGGGCTGGTTTGAAGCAACCATTGACATGTGCAAGATGTATGGTTGGGAGAAGGCCTGATTAGGGAGTAATGGATGCATGAGCTGGGGTTTGGTTGCTACTGGTGAGCATGTGAGCTATAAGTCAGTGAACTGGGATGCATATGTATGCAGTATCCTTCAGCATGGGTGTGGACTGGGTTTTTGTGTCTAGGCTCCAGGGTCCCCTGGTGCAGATAAGAGACAGAGAGCGTGTAGGAGGAGCTTGGTGAGGTCCTCCCACTGCTAAATGACTTGAAACCCAGGTCTGGGAGTGGATCAGGTGGAGCTGGTCTATAGCACCCAATGCTAAGTGTTGGGATGGCTGGGTGACAGTAGGGCAAGGGTGCTGTTCCTGCAAGGACAGGAGTAGGCCCAAATTAGGCTAGGTGAAGAACGTGCTGATAAGCACAAGATCTGCCATTGTGAGGTGAGCTGATAGAGGAGCTTGGGAAAGTCCCCAGGCCAATTATGAAGATCATGGCCGATGTTGTAAGTTCCGCAACTCCCATTGTGAGTTCCCCAGCCACCAGCATTAGTTTCATGGGCCCAGGAAAAAAGCTGCCCAGGAGGCAGCTCAGTGAAAGGAGCACACAGCCTCCGGGGACAGTTCAGTGGAAGGCTGAATTTTAAACCTACTCTTACATTAATAAGTCCCATAACATCTGTGCAAATACAAAATAATTACAATTACTAGTATTCACAGTGTTTTCTAATAATATTCTGAGCCAGACTGCAGCACCCACTGGTGAATGGCAAGATGAGGTGGGACATGCCAGACTGGCAGTGACACTTACCAGCACATATAAGATATGAGGGGGGATTGTGGCTAGTTTGGCAAGGGACTGCGAGTGCACCCTTGATGGGCCAGTGCTCTGGCTGGTGAGCCTGAGAGGTAGGACATGGTGGGGAGTTTGGTTTGGACCTGACTGGGCAGGGCTGCAAAATCCATTGGCCTGTTTGTGAGCTGAGTTAAGAGAAGAGCCAGTCTGGGCTAACTGACTGTATCTACTGGTGAATGCATAATCCAGTGTAAGTTCAGGTTGGTTGAGTTTTGCCGGGTCATCAACTGGCAAGTGTCAGAAAAGGGGCCAGTCCAATCAGGTCAGACTGCAAAACCACATGGAAAGTGAAAGATCTGGGGACTGGAATGGACCTAGTGGGGAAAGGGATGCAGCTCCCACTAGTGAGCATGAGAACAAGAACTGGGGACGGGAATAAAAAACAGATGTTAGCACCCTCTGGTATAAATGTGGGCTGGCTAGTGGGGTTGGCCAGGATGACCTAGGTTCCAGCAGTCATTGATACCTACAAAAACTAAATGGGATGTAGGACAGAAGGGAGCAGTCTGCTATATATACTGGCATGCCCAGGAAACATGTCTGGGGGGAAAACTGGTGGGGAACTGTTGGGAGTCACCCCAACTAGGCTGCAGTTCCAACTGATGTGTATGAGGGCCAAGTGTGAGGTGGGCTGGATTGGGCTGTACTACAGCATCCATTGGTTTTTTTTGTTGTGTGCCAGTGGGAATCTTTCCATGGCCTCTTCTGGGCTGTTTCCTATCATGCTTCTTGCGCTTGCCTGCAGGGACTGTGTCCTGCGAGACGAGTTGCCCAGGCTCCTCCATCAGAACCCCTCCAATTGCCAGATTTTGCGCATACCAGGGGGTCCTTAAGCCAGCCCTAGCATCCATTGGTTTTTGTATGAGATGAGGCAAGGGACAGAATCGACCCAGCAATTAAAACCACTGGTGTGTGTAGGCTAGTATGAATGACAGATGAATCAAGTCTCCACACTGGCTGTAACACATAGTAGTCAGGTCTGCGGTCATCCCTGATGAAGTTTCATTTGGGATATCCTTGCCCCAACTGAACCACTGGACTCAAGCCTCTAACTGCAGGGAAGCCTGTGCAGTGGATCTCCTGCTCACATACACACAGGGGACATGAAACCTCATTGATGTCTGCAGAGAACATCCAGTATCATGGGAGAGGAAGGAGTGCAGAATTAATTGCGTAATTGTCCTGGCCAAGTTTGACACAAATATCAAGTGGGCAAGTGGAGACCCTAAGGGGGACTATGTCAGTGGATGGATCTTGCAAACATTTTCTCGGCCTTGGAACAATGAAATCAATAGCAACTCAGAATTATCAAAATCATGTGCTCCATATGAGGGATCATGGGATGACACTGAGTGGCCGCCCAAATCTCCAGGTACTGATGTAGTTAGACGCTGGGATTAGCCCTCCCCGCTCCAACCAGAAACAGAAAGAAGAGAAAAAACTTTTTGCAAAAACTTCATTAAAGTTTAAGTTGTTCTCACACAATACACCACTACACTGTGTATGGCTTTTTTAAAAGATTCATTTTTCTTAGAAGTCAGAGTTACAGATTGAGAACCTTACATGTGCTGGTTCACTCTGCAAATCAATGACTAGAGCTAAGCTGATCTGAAGCCAGGAACCAGCCATCTCGTTCAGTTCTCCCATATGGCTTTCAAGCCCCCAAAGCCAGAAGCTATTTATTCTCTGCTACTTTCTCAGGCAATTAGAACAGAGCTGTCTCAGACTTGGAGAAGAAGGGCCTCAATCTTGTGCCATATGGGATGCCAGTATCAAAGACAGAGGCTTAATTTACTATTTCATAGCCCGAGCTTCTTTTTAGTGGAATATCATATACAACTTCTCCAGGTATATTCACACTTTTACTTTTCTTATTTCTTGCTTCCCTCATTTAATACCTCTGTTTAAAATTCATCAGCAATTTAATTAACCTCAAATACCACGCATAATCCAGCTGTTAGAGCAGGGAACTGAGTAGCATCTGGGAATACAAAAGTAAAACCAAAATGACAGTGCATCTGAGTATTAAAAGGAACAGGATGACAAACAGGGAAAGACCTGTAGGAATTGGGAATTATTGTAAGAGAACAATGGTTTGGTGTTTCCTCTACCACTAAAGCATTTTGCATGATTAAATTCCAAACATAATTATTTGCATGCCCTGGGAAACACACGTAGAACAGTCTGGTAAGCACGGGGAGTTGTTCAGAGTCTTCAAGGTAATTAAGCAAGTTGGACAATCTTGTTTTTTAGCATGCACCATGCAGAAGCACAGTGATAAAAAGACAATTTTATGGAACCTCCATCCTTTAAATCAGGTAACTTATTTTCCTGAAAGGAATAACCCAAACATCGAACCATAACTCTACTACTAATTTTGCTTCATGAGGCACAAAAGAACGCAGAACAATGCCCTGGTTCAAAGAACAATTTGAAGTAGACATTGATTTTAATTAAAAACACTATGAGAATTTTAAAAAATCTTACAATGTTTCCAGTTTAGAAAATAATATTCAAAATCATATTAATTAAACACAAAGCATAAAATTTCAGTTTTTCTTCCAAACTGAAGCAATGCTTACTCAACAACCAATCCTGAAACTGATGTTTTAATAAAGAAACCATTGTCTAACAGCAGGGAATTTCTCCCTGAAAATGCCGTAGAGCTGTTGTCTTACAACCTTCCTACTTACGATTGACTTCTAGTAATGAAAACAGAAATCAGTAGTTAAGGGCATATACTCTGTCACTCACTAGCTGCATAATCTTCAGCAAATTACTTACCGGTGTGCTTTATTGCTTTGACACCAAGAAATCGAATTATAAAGATCTGTGGCTCCAAAAATATTTTGGAAAATCTGAACATATATATGTGTATGTGTATGTATGTGTGCGTATATATATATATATATATACACACACACACACAAATATATAAACACTTAATAGTGATGCTATTTACAATAATCATATTACTGCCGATTGCTTTAACTACTGACATGATATAATGATTAATCAATACGTTGATATTTGTTAATTTTAATTCTTGTAGAATATTTTTTGAAAAAGATTTATGTATGTATTGGAAAGGCAGAGTTAAAGAGTTACAGTTAGCGGGCCCAGCACCATAGCTTAGTGGCCTTGCATGCAAGCTTAGTCCTAGCCTTGCATGCAACGGGATCCCATATGGGAGCAAGTTCATGTGCTTGCTACTCCATTTCCACCCAGCTTCCTGCCTCTAGTCTGGGAAAGCAGATGAGGATGGCCCAAAGCCTTAGGATCCAGCACTAGCATGGGAGCCCTGGAAGAAGCTCCAGGTTCCTGGCTTCGGATCAGCTCAGCTCTGGCTGTTGTGGTCATGAGGGGAATGGGCCAGCTCATGGAAGCTCATTCTTTCTGTGTCTGCCGCTCTCTGTAAATCTACCTTTTAAAAACACAAACTAGTTACAGTTACAGAAATCTTCAGTCTGCTGGTTCTCTTTCCAATTTGTTACAGCTACCAAAGCAGACCAGCCTGTAGCCAAGAGCCTAGGCTGTCATCTGGTTTCCTTGAGTGCTGGAGTCTAATTCCATTGCCCATCTTCAGTTGTTTTCATGGGTGATTCAACAGAAAGTTGGATCCAAAGTACAGTAGCATGAACTTAAATAGGATTACAAACAGGATGCCAGCATTACAGGCAATGGCTCAGCTAAATGGGGTGCAATGCTGGCTCCATAACAGAAATAGCTTCTATAAGCTGCATTTCATTCAGTGTCACTTGCCTATACATCACAAGTTTTCTACATTCAGTTAGAGAATTGATTATGAGTCAAAATGCACAAAATATTCCATACACTTCAAAAAAACCAACTTGAACTCTTCCAAATACTGAAGATGTATATATTTATTTTTAATACCAAATTAATTTTTAATGTCTCATAAAATTAAATAATCTAACCAAAAGGATTCCGAGTCTATAAATCTGACCACTGCCATCACTGATGGAATAGTGAATCCCCAGGAATTTATCAAGTTCTATTTTAGCTGGGTACATTATAGGATTGATCCTTTATTTTAACAAGAAATGAGCTGATAAAAATCAAAACAATTATTAACAATTACTTCAGAAATACAAAGTTCAGAAGAGTTTTTATTTTTAAGGGCCTTATAATTTCAAAATGGTACAGGAATAATAGTAAATTATTGTAACTACTTATCTAATATTTTTATAAAGTATCTTTTATCACATCCATTAACTTTACTTCATAAGATTTAGTCTTTTCCTCCTTCTTTCAATATGAGTTTTCTAAAATTCAAGTAGTTATATTTTTTGCCTACAGGCACACATTATATAACTTTTTTACTAACAATCTCCATAACACTGTAAAAAGCAACTACTGAGGGTACTGAGGCTTCAACATCCTGACATGTCACTAGCCAGATGTTATGGGAAGACTGGTACAGTAGCATATATCTTATCAAGAACAGCTGCATGGTGATCCACCAGTTCATGTCTTGGCTACTCTGCTTCTCATTCAGCTCCCAGCTAATGGTCTAGACAAAGAAGCAGAGAGGACACCTCAAGTGTTCAGGTCCTAGGAACTCATGAGACCTGGATGAACTAAAGGAATATTAGTGTTTCAATCAATTTGTAATGTGTTCCAAAAAGCTCGGAAGAATGCTGATACATAAAAAAGCAATAAATATTATTGCAGCTATCAGGAAAAATAAAAGAAGGACTTTAAATTAGAATACTATTTGTAAGAGAAAATAACGAGAGTGGGATCTGGGAAAAAATTTGTTAATGAAAAATTTATTGAAGTTAAAGCAAATGGACAGAGGACTTTGGACAGTAATAAAAATTATACAAGCAGCAATAAGCAATTAAGTTATCTATCTATCTATTGATCTAAATGTATGCATTTGCACAAAGTGCTTGTTTTCAACCCAAACTGGATTAACCTCATTATTATTTATCCTGGATGTGGAACTAAGTTTAAAGACACAGAAAGGATTATATTTGGGGTATGGAAAAACAAAGACATTATTAGAAAAGCACTGCTAGGGTTTGTGCTACGATGACACCCTTAAAAAGTTAAAGATTTACCTGAAATTATGGAGATTTGAGCTTTATGAGTAATGAAGAGAGAGAGAGAGAGAGATCTTCCATCCAAAGATTCATTCCTAAATGGTCAGGGCTGGGCCACAATGATGCCCAGATCTGAGAGCAGAAGCTTCTTTCAGTTCTCCCACACAGGTAGCAGAATACCCAAACACCTAGGTAGAATTCTACTGCTTTCATCAGAACAAAAGCATACAAGCAGCTGAGACTCTAACAGGTGCCCATCTAATGACTTCTTTGGAAAATCAATTTTCAATATTCTCCATTTACAACAAACTGAATGGCTTACTATGCATGTGTATGTTCAATATTGGACTTTAAGCTATTTGACAGCAGTAATTTAATGCTTCACTGTCTGTTCAACATTTATATAGCAGCTAATATGTTGACTGATTCCAAACAGAACTGAAATCACACATTCTTATTAGTTTTGGAAACAGTGAGCGAATAATTTAACTCAGCAAATACTGAGTTCTAAGACTTACACTGTGTTGCACTTTTCAAATAAAGTTCTGAAAGACAATTCATTTGCTCAGTACTGCCTAGTGTGGAAACGAAAAGTCGACCTTGAGAAAGGTAAACCAGAGACTGCATTGGCACGCATTTGCTCTAGTGATTAAAATGCTGGTTAAGACACATCACATATCAGAAAGTTTGTACTTTACATAGGATTCCACTTCAGACTCTTTGGGATATAAAATTTGGGAAAAGAAGTTCCTGGAGTATAACAAATTGACTGCTGAGTATATTGTTATGGTGATAAAATTTACATGTGTATTCTTGAGGTGTGGAGAAAGATATTAGATTTTTTCTTTGTTTTCAGGAAAATCATACTTATACAGATATGAAACAAATGAACCATTAATAGTAAATATGTATATGAAAATCAACTGAGAGTGTATTGGAATTTTTTTTAATGACAATAAAGAAATAAGGAAGAAGGAAAGCTGGTGAGAAATGATTAGAATTATGTTACCATGTTCTTAAATATGTATTTTGACACTAACAAAATCTGTTAATCTTTTATAAATAATTCAAGATATATAGAAATAGATGTAGACGTAGATATAGATATAGATATAGATATAGATATAGATATAGATATAGATATAGATATAGATACAGATGTATGCTACCATTGTTACAGAGCAGGTTAAGTTACCAACTGTACTACTGCCATTACATGTTAGGGATGCTGCTGAAATCATGCCTACTGTGAATCTTGCTGGTGTTCCTGGGATGGTAGTGGAAGTTGGATCAAGCACCTCATCTTCCACCAGCCATATGAAGGACCAGGAAGGAACTTCTGTTTCCTGGTAATGGCTTGCTCCAGAGCTGCATTTTTAGACCATTTAGAGAATGAATCAGCAGTTGCAAGTTATGTGAGTATGTGTGTGTGCTTGGGACTCTCCCTCCTTTACTTAACCTTTCAAATGCATGAAAATACTTAAACATTTGTATATAAAATAAATAATGTAGTGTGCAACAAAGTCCATCCTTCTCCTTAAACATGGTCCAGCACCATTAAAGATTATTAAAGATGTGAAAATGTTTGGACTTCCTGCTGCAATTTTTTCTATGTAGTACAGACTTCCCACTTGTATCCTCCCCTGCAGTCTTCAATAGACTACTGCTTACAAGTTTCATATTAGCTCTAAATCACACACATTTATCCATCTTATTTTCCTAATAGTCAACATACTGCTATTATCCTGTCCAAGCCCAAATGATACGGTTTGACTCAAACATACAATCCTCAAATATTTACTACATATGTGATGTGTATCTTAAAGTTAACATAGTGAATTACTTATATAAGAACTTGCCGCTTCAAAAAGCCATTTCTAAAATGGTGATGAATTAATTTGCTTTGATGGATTCAATTTTTCTTATTTAAGGCTTTATGTGCCCATTAACCCAAAGCTGGCATCAGTCACATTAGTGAAACAAAGCATCAAACACTGTTACTATTACATCATTGTGATGGGTTTTAAAGTTTTGCCAACTGTACAACCATAAATACTCATCTAAACAGGATTTGGCTACTTCTTTTGAGTAACATATGGATAAAATTTACAATCTGAAGAACCAGTGTTGTACCATATCATAGAAACACACCACTCAAGAGCAGGAGCAAACATGGGCCCCAGTTCATGTATCTGTTACTCCAGTTCGGCTAGGGCTCCCTGATACTGACAGAAAAAAAGAGAGGTAGATGGTCCAAGTGTCTGGACCACGGCCACCTACAAGGGAGGCCTGGAAGAAGATCCTGCATCCTGACTTTGTTCTTGCTCAGCCCTGGCCATGGCAGCTGTCCAGTCTATGTCTCCTTCTCTTTCCAGCACTCTGCTTCCAAACCAATCAGTCAACCTTAAAAAATCTTAAGAGTGAAGACCAAAACTTCAGGTGAAGTCATACAGAATGCCAGCACTCCTCCTTCATTTAAAATTGACTCCTCTGCATCCTATTCAGTTGTTCACTTACCTCTAACGCAAATCAGCTTCAGAATTAAAACTTATCTTATTCATCAACATAATCCTCTTTAATCTGTTCATTGTTTACAGCAGAGCAATTTGCATATAAATAACTGAAATAATGTTCCATAAGTGTTTAAAATAAATAACATTTTAAAGTCAAGAATAATAGCAGGATAATACCTTGGAAGAAATATCAAAATGGAGGAAAAGGCTCCGACAAACAAAGATAACTGTAACAATGAGATAACAAGGAGACATAACCTACCGTTTCAGTGAAGAAGAGGCACACAATGCATATGATAGCATGAAAACACAGACATATATACAAGTATGTTTCTCTGCTTGAATACTTATTTTTCTGTTTTTCACTTGACAAAGTGATTTTATACATTAGAGCAATGTTGATGTTCGCAACAATCTTACATAGGAGAGGAACTCATATTCTTGTACTTAGACCTCTCTAACATCACTCAAGTAAAAAGCTTTTGCTTTACATTCCAAATGAAATTATTCCTTCTCGGTGTTGTAAACTTACAATATGTTTCACAGAACTTTATTTATGTTCAAACATATTATTTGACTTGATTCAGTGCTGAATTGCTTTGCCACTACTTGCTTCTATATGGGAGAAAACTAAGCCTCAGAAATATTAATTTCAACATTACTGGTTCTTTAATATTGAAAAAAAATGATAGAATGTTAAACAAGGGAATAATGAAATCACTCCCATGCGAGGGTATAGATAATATCAGCTTATAGAATATGTGTGGACATCATAAATGGCAAAATAGATTTGATCAAATATTCTTCAATTCAAAACGAATTAAGAGGCAAGTAAAATATGAGCATGTACAGTGTTCATAATTATAAGGAAGTACTTACAAGGACTTTTTGTTTTATTATTGCTGTGCAATACATGGCATACATACTTCGTGTTTAATCTTATGTGTATCACACACACACACACACATACACACATACATTTCTTAAATCAAAACCCACAACATTTTTGTGATTTTCATCGAGGAAAGCACTAAAAGAGGAGAAAAAATTGGAGAGGATGGTTGTGTATCTGCTGTCTGTGAGACAAGTTGGAATAAATCCAGGCAGGCAGGTAAGATTAAAGAATGGGATATCACACTCTCAGGATCCCATAAGGAAGATGGAGTCTCTAGACATGTTAACAGGTTTTTAATCCAAGGAAAAGATGCATTCAGAGCCCAAAAGACACCTGCCTCGATGGCTGTGCATGATAACAAATGTTTGTGAAAAGATTTCTACAAGATTATAGGAAAGCAGGAGTGTATGTATATGGAGTGGAAAGTTAAGAGTAATATCCAGGAAGCAAAGGTTCCATACTGAGGTTCATAAATTCACAAAGGGTATGTTTGAACAGGCCCTCCGAGACACCCGGAAGAAGTGCAGGATACTGTGAAGGTGAGAGCGTGATCACAATATTTTGTAGGTCAGAGCTATCAACCAAGAGTCATTTGAGTGGACAACTAATGGAACTGCCAAGCAATTGTGAGTGCCGGGCTGAAATTGGAAACCGTAAATCTGTCCTCCTGGCAGAGTTATATAGTTTTCTCCAGCAAAGTTCAGGAGAGAAAAAAGATTTTGTCTCAGAGGGATCCAGTTTGGGAGTATGTCTAAAGTGAAACCAGCAGAAGGAAGGAGAAGCAAAAAACCGAAGATGAGTTTGAATGACCAGAATGATGATGAAATCTGTTAGGAAAGTTAAATGATAGAGGGATTTCAAATTAGTGACCTAGAAGGCAGCTCAGTTCAGGCAATAATAAATTCTAACTAGGTTTTGGGCAGGGCTTACTGAAGAAAAATAAAGTGAAAATTATTGCAATGGAAAAGATTATGAAAGTGCTAGGGAGGGTCCTGCGGCGTGGCCTAGTGGCTAATGTCCTCCCCTTGAACACCCAGAGATCCCATAGGGGAACCGGTTCTAATCCCAGCAACTCCACTTCCCATCCAGCTCCATGCTTGTGGCCTGGGAAAGCAGTCAAGCATGGCCCAAAGCTTTGGGACCCTGCACCCACATGGGAGACCCCGAAGAGGTTCTTGGTTCCCAGCTTCGGATTGGCACAATACTGGCGGTTGTGGTCACTTGGGGAGTGAATCATCGGATGGAAGATCTTCCTCTATGTCTCTCCTCCTCTCTGTATATCTGACTTTGTAATAAAAATAAATAAATCTTTGTAAAAAAGAAAGAAAGAAAGAAAGAAAGAGAGAAAGAGAGAAAGAGAGAAAGAGAGAAAGAGAGAAAGAGAGAAAGAGAGAAAGAAAGAAAGAAAGAAAGAAAGAAAGAAAGAAAGAAAGAAAGAAAGAAAGAAAGAAAGAAAGAAAGAAAGAAAAAGAAAGTGCTAGGGAAACTAACATTGATCCGGACAAAGAAAAGTGAGAGTTGTCCAAAACAGTGAGGAGCAGACATCAGAATTCAGGAATAGATAATTAATTGGAAAATGTTTTAATAAGAAAAAGTAAGCCTGGGTGTTCCAAAACAATTTTGAAATCCCATTAGTGATATCAAGAAAGTTTTCTGTTTTAATATATTATTTTAATTGAAAGAGCATGATTGCATTATGTTTATGGAGCACAATGTGACTTTTTTATTTCAAATTATTTTATTTGCATAAGGTTAACACATTTCATATATTTCATTATGCGGCTTTAGAATAGTGATATCTTCTACTCCACATTCCCTATGAGCATTATTTTTTTTATTTATTTTTATGAAGACTTTTTTTTTTAGTTCACTTCACAATCACATGCACTTAGTCCCTTAGGCAAAGAATTCAACAAATAGCAAAAAGGAAAAAAACATATTGTTCCTCAGTATACAGAGGAATTAAACAATAACCTGAGCTTAAAATTTTACTCATAAAAGTTATATTTTCTATTCTCTATATGAGTTTTCTACACATGAGCAAAATTGTATGGCATTCATTTTGGGGGTACTGTTTTATTTCAGTAAGCAAAACGGTTTTTTTTTATCAACGACAGGATTTAATTTTTTTATGACTGATTTTAGTATTCCATAATGTATGTATACTTCGTAATGTTCATATCATAATATGAACATATAATAATATTCATATTATCATATGCTCATGGAAATACGAGTTTAATTCATTTCTTAGGTATTATGAATTGTGCTATAATAAACATGTGGATATAAATTTGAGGAAAATTCAAAGCATTTCAGGAAAAATGAAAAAAAAAAAAAACAGAAAAGAAAAAGAAAAGCTTGCTTGGAAAGCCAGCATCGAACATTGGAACACCTTGTATGAGTCTCAGGTATTTTTCACTTACCATCTAGTTTCCTGTTAAATTGATTGAATGTCATGGCTGACGCGATGGCCCACAGGCTAAATCCTTGCCTTACACACACCTGGTTCATGTCCCAGATCCTGCAATTAGTACCTAGCTCCCTGCTTATGGGCTGGGTCAGCAGTAGAGGATGGAACAAATACTTCAGACTTGCACCAGGGCCCGGAGCAGTGACCTAGTGGCTAAAGTCCTTGCCTTGAACACACCAGGATCCCATATGGGTGCCGGTTCTAATCACGGCAGCTCCACTTCCCATCCAGCTCCCAGCCAGTGGCTTGGCAAAGCAGTCGAGGATGGCCCAAAGCCTTGGGACCCTGCACCCGTGTGGGAGACCTGGAGGAAATTCCTGGCTCCTGGCTTTGGATTGGCTCTACTTCTAATGCTGAATGCAGAATGAAAAATTAAGGCGAAAATCATGAAGTCATTCCAGTGATTCAGGTATAAAACGATAAGGCCTCAAATAGGGTAATGAGAAATGGGGAAAAAAAGAATAAAATCATGGTAATTGGTGCTGAAAATGTTGGACTTGTGGCTGTGCATGTCTGGAATCAGAAAAATGAAAGCAAATGAGATGACTGGTGCAGTGGCTCAGGAAGCCAATCCTCTGCTTGCTGGTGCTGCTACTCCATTGGGCACCAGCTCACGTCCCAGATGCTTTATTTCTGACGCAGTTCTTCACTGGAATGGGACATTAACGGAGGATGGCTCAATTGCTTGGGACCCTGTACACATTTAAAAGACCCAGAAGAATCTCCTAGCTCTTGGCCTAGGATCAGCTTAGCTATAGTTACTGAGACCATTTGGAGAGTGAAGTAGGAGATCAGAGATCTTTCTCTCTCTCCTGTTTGTAAATGTGCCTTTCAAATGAAACAAAAAGAAAGAAAATGAGAAATGACACTGGATTAGGTGTATGGATTTCCTCTCTGACATAGGGAAAGCAATGAAAGAGACTGTAAGCCGGCCATTGTATATGGAGACCAGTGTCATTTTCTTGACAGAAAAGTTATCTTATGTTAATAACAGTCTGTGATGACAGCAAAACAACAGAAGAGATGTCAAAAAAACCACTTTTTCTGAAGTACATTCAGGTTTATTTTTCAACATGATATAGCCATTATTGCCATAACTAACAATGTGATTGATAGATACACTGACATGCACAATTTTATCACAGACAAGACAGAATTATATAAAATTAATTATAAATAGCTTCTATGTGGCTCTTATATTCACCTATCATACAAATGTTTCCTTATTTTCTTAAGAATACATTTAATATTTTCTGTGCGAATATCTTGTGCCATGAAATTTATACAGGATGCAAATACAGGCCTTTGTGTTCTGCTTTTTCAATACAATTCCTCCATGTCTCATCTGTTCTGACTCCATTTACGAAAGAAGAGATCATAACTGTCAAAGATTAGTCAAACCGCATCAACTCTAATTACTTCATTGGAAACTTTAACTGTTTTTTGCATAATTATGTATTCGAAACGTGGGGAGACAGACGGAGAAAGGCAGTCAATCAATAAGGACAGAGAGAGAGAGCATCAGCATGATGTGACGGTCACACACCAAAAGGCCATTACAGCCACTACTGTGCCAGGCTGCAGCCAAGACCAAGAATTTCAATTCAGCTTTCCTGGATAGTTTGCAGGGACAAGAGTATATGTGCAATTTTTTGCTGCCTTCTTAGATGCCTTAGCTATGAGAACAAGATCCAGTGCAACTCAAAACAGCATTTATATAATGACTGAATGCAGGCTTAGAAAGTGCTGCTTAACCACTACACTGGTCCAATAATGTTATATAACTTATGGATGGATGGATGGATGGATGGATGGATGGACAGATAGAGAGATAGAAAGAAAGAAACATTTATCTACCTTTTAATGATTTATTTATTTCTATTTGAAAGGCATATTTACAGCAAGCAGGCAGAAATAAAGCGTTTCTGTCTGCTGCTCCATTCCCGGTAATGGCCAGACCTAAGGCAATCAAATACCAGGAGCCAGAAGCTTCTTCCAGATCTCCCATATGGGTGCAGCTATCCAAGTTTTTGGACTATCTTCTACTGGTTTCTGAGGTCACTTGCAAGGATCTGGAAGGGAAGTGGAGCAGCTAGGATAAATCGAACCAGTGCCCATGTAGAATTCCAGCAAATGCAAGACAAAAATTTAGCACTAGACTATCACATTGAACCCTATTTTTAATATTTTTAAATGAAAGGGTTGGTGGTTGAGCATATTGGCTTAAAAAAAAGTAGCCTGCAAGACCAGAATCACAAATGTGTGCCAGTTCACGCCCAGGCTATTACCCCAGCCCAACATTTTTTTTTTCCAGTTTTGTCTTTTTCAAAAACAATATTTATTTTTCCCATTTACATAAAATGATTCTATTTCACATTTTATGGAGGAGATTTAAATGCATCTTGAATTCATGATACAATCCAAAACTATTTTAAAAACAAGAACTGAAACTATAAATCTAAAAGATTTCAACAACACAAGGCTTTGGCAGTAAAACAAATTCTTCCACATTATTTTATAGAATTAAATTTCTAAAAAGACCTTGATTATTTTTTAATCACTTTAGCAATTTGATGACTCTGTGTCTAATTGAAAGGAAAGTCTGGACTTCCCCAGGCAAGTAATTTATTGATCCCTGCATCAGGTCCTTAACAGATGGATGAGAACTAAAGCACATTAGGCCAGAATCGATGCCACTGGGCACCGTCACTTTCCAGACCAGAAACATTTTTCTTGTTACACGGATGTTGCTAATCCAGAATATTCCATTTTTCATTCCCAGAGGAAATAGGATATGACCCTATTAAATAGTAATTATCCAAATATCCAAATAAGGTGACTGAATCCAGTAAAGCAAATACACTGGTCTGACACCACTAATGCTTTTTATTACATCATTGTAGATTCAGAAATACTAAGAACAAAAAAATAAAAATCACTAAACATTTCCACAAAGAATTCTATAACAGACTGCTGGAGGAGACAGTCATAAATTCTCTGGGCAAAGATGTGTGGAGTTATTCCAGAAAAAACCTTATCAAATATGCAATCCACATGCTACTTGCCTGAAAGGCAAACTTCAGAGGGAATCAGGACACAATTTTCTTGCTCTTGCAAGTCACCCAATGAATCTTCTGTACACCCCATTGTTGTATTTTGGCCAGAGGGAAATTTGATTTAGTTTGAATTAGTATGTAATTACTGCCTTTCCATTTATTTTTCCCCCACATATGTTCTGCTTATGGTATTTTATCCTAATCTCTGTCTTTTATCCACTAAATTTCAGCCTTTATTCCTTGCAGAATCTCATAGGATATCCCAGTATTAGTGACAATAGGAGAAAACTGGAAGAAAGAAATACTTAAGACTTTTTAAAAAAAATACTCGATCCTTTTTTTGCAGGATTTTGTAAATATGCATATAAACATACACATAGATAAATGTATAAACACCTATGCATAAATATAGGTGAAAATACCTATAAACATGGTATCTTCCATGAACACTTTGAAGCAGTCTCACCAAGGAGATTCATTTTATTTTCTCAGGAGTATGTGTGCACATATATATTCTTCCTTGAAAATAAAAAGAAAATAGCAGCAAATAATTAAGTGAAAGAGCTGCTCTCTTTGAATGTGTCTTGACACAGCTTCATGGTTACCAGAAGTTTAAAATCTTTCCTCTAACTTTCTGCTGATAGGCCAGATGTGAACCCAAGAGCGAATACACAGGCTCTTTCTGTCGTTCATGTCAATCAGTGTGACGTTCTGAGTTTCCCCGTGCACTGGGGTATTTAGGAGCTGCAAGTGTTTTTGAGTTTTTCTGCTCCAGAATGCCATGTTCTACTTCCTACTTCATCTGAAAACGTCTGCCCAAGGTAGACTGAGGCTGTAGAGACAGCAGCCGGGAACATAGCATATATCTCCCTAATAGCATGAACTGAATCATACGGGCCATCAGTAATATCGCCAAAGCAGGTGCTGTGACTTGGGACACAGTTGTCCTAGCCAGCATCCTAAATGATGGGTCAAATGTCTATCCTTTTCCTTCCATTTTTTAGCTATTTTATGTGTATGTCGGGGTGGTGGGGTTGAAAAATCTTCTGGTTATGATAGAGTTTTAATATTTCTCAAAGGTATTAAAATGTTGATTCTCACAAGTTCATGGAGCTGTATATACCATGCTCATGAGTCATTTTTTCTCTTTTTAAGTGATCCCAATCTTTCTTCAATTGAACTCACGAGAGCAAGTGTTTAGAGTCAGAGGGAACAGGAGTCATCATGCCTTGCATAGTCACTGCTATTGTTTCTGTTTTCGAAAAGAAGTTTTAAACATTCTTTCACCAAGCAAAGAAAAATAGGATGTAACTGCACAGACAAATCCACTCTCCATTCTTCAGCTTTTACTGCTTTTTTTTTTTTTAAGGAGATACACATAGAAAAATCTTTCATCTGCTGGTTCACCCTCTAGCTGCCATAATGGACGGAGTTAAGCTGATGTGAAGCCAGGACATAGCAGCACCCTGCTGGTCTTCCATGCCATAACAGGTCCAAAGACCCTGGGTAATCCTACACTGCTTTCCCATGCCACAAGCAGGGTACCAAAAGGGCAGTGGAGCAGTCAGAATGTGAATCAGCACCAGCATACAATCCTGGTGCATGGAAGGGCAGAAATCTAGCCAGTATGCTACTGCACCAGGCTCCCTGTTGTTTTACAATGCTGTGAAATGAGCATGTTCTTACAATTTTATGAAGAAGTATACTCATAAAACAGAACTCAAGAAATAGATGAAACTAAAATGTCTCCAGTACTTTGATAACAGGGTGAAATGATGATGTCAATGCAAAACATATTGCTAAGAACACACAAGAATTTGGTCTGGGATCACTACAGACAATGTTTCTTTGAGGATGCTCCCAATCAAATCCCTGGACTCAGAACCCTAACCATAAAGACAATTTCAGATTCCAGAGTCTGACCTTGGAGTCCATGTGTCAAAGCTAAGCCTCCTCAGTGGCTCAGATGGAGCAGTGGACAGCATATCCAGGTGCACACAGAAGATATGGCAGTACATTGCAGCGGGCCTAAGATGCCTAGTACCATAACAGAGGACAGAAGAAATCGATCAACTATCCCAGCCAAGTGTTGGCTGTGAAAATGGAGACACTAAGGTGGACTTTTTCAGTCAGTGGATTCTGAAGAGATTTCATCATGCTTGGAATGGCAAGACTGGCAACAAGTCAGTAAAGATGCACCGGCAAGACTTCTTGCGCAGTGCCCTTGGAGCATGCCCAACATGGGGGAACCTGGGATGGTCGGGACGGTGCGTGGGTCTTCTCCCTTTCTTTCTCCCCTTCCCCAATACAGAAAGGAAGAAAGAGAACATGTAATGATGGTCTTACCCACTTTCCTATACCCCTTGACCCTTTGAGCCCTATTAAACTTTGTAAAGATCATCAAAACTAAAAACACAATAAATAAATGAATGAATAAATAAATAAATAAATCTGTCTCAATGACAGAATAAGGAATCATTGGAAAGATACTCGATCTACTCAACACACCACAATTTTCTTTAGGATAACATTGAAAAGGCATTTTAAAACAAATGTTCAAATATTCCTTCCTGTTCACTTCTCATATTTTTCCAAGCAACTTTGCTTTAAAAATATTTTAGAGGCTGGAACAGTGGCCTAGCGGCCAAAGTCCTCGCCCTGAATGCACCAGGATCCCATATGCTTGCTGATTCTAATCCAGGCAGCTCCCCTTCACATCCAGCACCCAGCCTGTGGCCTAGGAAAGCAGCTGGGAATGGCCCAAAGCTTTGGGTTTCTGTACCCACATAGGAGACCTAAAGAAGGTTCCTGGCTCCTGGCTTTGGATCAGTGCAGCACTGGCCATTGCGGCCACTTGGGGAGTGAATCATTGGACAGAAGATCTTCCCCTCTCTCTCCTCCTCTCTGTATATATGACTTTGCAATAAAAATAAATAAATCATTAAAAAATTTATACATGCATCATTTTAAAGATTCATAAATGTTGATATATTATTGTATAACTATGATTATCGGTTATTCCCTTAATTTGGATATTTTGCTGATGATATAAACAAATTAAACCATCGTGGACAGCATCAAACTATAAAGGTTCCTTACAGCAAAAAAAAAAAAAAACAAAAACAACAACAACAAAAAAAAAACAAATTAAGAAAGTCAAGAACCAACCAGCAGAATGGGAGAAAATCTGCACACTACAAAAGTGATAGGGGACTAATATGCAGGATTTACAAAGAGTTTCAGAAACCCAGGGCAAGTTAAAAACAACAAGAACAACACTGTGATGAAATGGTTGAAGGAAATGAACAGATTTTTCAAAAGAACAGATGCAAATAATTAACAGACATATAAAAATATGCTCAGGATTCCTAGCCGTAAAGGAGATACAAATAAAAACCACATTGAGGTACCACCTAAATCCAGTGAGCTTGGTCCACATTCAGAACTCTAGTAACAACACCTGCTGGTATGGATGAAGTGCAGGCTAGTGCAACCACTGCGAAAATCAGTATGGAGAGCACTGAGAGAATTGCGAATAATCCTGCCATACGACCCAGTCAACCCAATCCTAGGAATATACCCAAAGCAAATGAAAATCGCATATGGGAAGGGGATCTGTAACCCCAGCACAATCTGTACACCAGCACAATCTATGCTAGCAATGATATGGAAACAATCCAAATGCCTGTCCAAAGACGATTGGTTACAGAAACTACGGTACATCTACTCCATGGAATATTATTCACACTTTTAAAGAAGAATGGAGTTATATTATTTGTAACTAGATGGTCCCAACAATAGAGTATTATGCTCTGTGAAATAAGTCAATCCCAAAAGGACAAATAGCATATATTGTCTCTGATATAAGGCAGCCATTATGCAATTTGCAAAATCAATAACCCTTTCCATACAGTTTTGCTGAATCCCATGTGTTTTGATTTGTTTGATTTCATTTATTATTATTATTGTGGTGGTGGTGCTTGTTGTTGTTGTTATCATCATCATTTTACAAAATGAACCCATAGGCCCTGGGATTTCGCTTACACCCTCTCCAAGCACCTTTCAACCCACTGTGTCAACTATATTCCTAATACAGTATAGTTCTTCATAAACAGTCATAAGTCCATCATTGTGGCCATGGACAATGGCAGAGAATCTAGCATCCTATTGTCAAAATATAGTTAACAGTTTCATTGGGAGTCCGTCTTTGATCTGGAAGTAGAGTTGCATACGGACTTGTATCCTTACATCTGGATTTGATAGCCTCCACTATACAGTTAATATACATCCCTTAAATGAAAAGCTACAAAACAAAATCAAGAGCAGTGAGAAAAACAGAAATTTATAACACTGTGAAATTCAATAATATGTTATCAAATTACTAATGTGTCTTTGAAGAAACTGAAAAGAAAATCCAGAGCCTTCTTTAAGAAAATGATGCTACTGTATGTTTTTTAATCATTTTCTACTTGTTTTTGTTATATTTTCATAGCTGTCCTTTTTTGTTTTTATTTGCTATGTCACTTTACTTTGAATAATTATGTATTTTTCCAGTAATATTTGTGTTATTTTTATGGGTTTATTAATATTAGTTTTACCTCTTTTTGTGTTAGTGAGAAAATATCAGTAACAAAATGTGCATTTGACTTAATATACATTGTCTTCAATATATATTATACAACATAAGAAAAAAGAAGCTTCCAGTATAGATTGGTTTTATATGTACTTTTTGGGAACTTGTGTGAAACCTTAACAGTAAAATCTATCCTAATTTTGAAGAATTCTATTATTAATACCTTTTTCAGGAATGTGATTAGTTATTAATCCTTGTCTTAGAAAATAAAGAATTTTTCCTCTTCCAGGCACAGATCTGAGCCCTTGGAACATAAAATTAAGGCTCCTACTTCAAGAAGTTATAATTCTTGCAGAGGAAAGAATCTTTTCATGCTGTTCTTGGTCACTGAGCAACTGTTGTGTTCTCCTGCTTCTATTTCATATTAACAAATAAACATAAACTGATACTGAAATAATTTATGATATAAATGCAGGATGTAAAATTAGTTGCTGTTTTGAAATGAGTTTGCCCTCTGGGATTTCCAGACATTTAATGCTATATTTAAAAGTTAGCTTTTTATTTTTCATTTCCAGATTTTTTTCTAATTTGGATGTCAGAATACATAAACTAATTTTTTCTTTCTTTTGACATTTCCCCCACAAATTAAGTCATGGAATTATCAAAGCTTTCAAATCAACACAAAAATTGACACATTTACCTCTAATCTATTCTACAGTGTTGTTTCATGCTGGACTATGTCAATCAGTGGATTCTTCAACGACCTCATTGTGCTTGAAGTGGCGAGACTTGCAGGGATTCATAGCTGGTGAACTATCAAAACTACTTTAGCAAGCATCTCAGAGCATGCCCCACATCCGGGACTTGGGGTGGGTGGGAAACTGGGTGGGGCCTCTCCCTCAATAACCCCCTTTACCTCAGATACATGAAGGAAACATTATGGAACTAACTGTCTTACCCACTTGCCTATAGCCCTTGAACCTTTTTACCATAATTAACTATGTTTATAAAGATTGTCAAAAATATAATAATAAAAAATGCAATAAAGGAATCTATTCCTTTTTAATATTATTAGTTATAGAAATGTTTGACACTTTACTGTGCAATATACATTCTGATACAGTGCTTATTAATGAAGTATTTACTTCTTTCAAGGGCAGTTTCTGGAAGTCCTGGATGAGAGTGGTAATTCCATCAGGTGTGGTGAGGAATACAGATGGCTGACTCTCCCTTCCCTCATCACATACCAGAGGGATGGGAGGGAAAGCCCGTTTTTCATAGGAATAGTAATCTCATTTGTGAAGCTCTGCCTTTATCTAATAAAAAAGGCCCCACGCAGCAATATCACATTGGCAAATATGGTTTCAACATAAGTATTTTCAAGGGTCAATAATCCTTTAGTTTAAAACGCCATGGACTGTGAAATTAACTCTGGAAATTATTGGGATAGATTGATATAAAATTCTAAGAAATACTGTGGTATTCTGTACACAAGGGGCATCTCATACTACGGAATTAACCCTGAAAAGATTAGAATGACTAGTGTTTGAAGTATTGATTCAGTAGTAATATGAACAGTGGAATTTTATCAAGTATGCAGAATATTCCACCAGGAATAAGAACATTATTTAATAGCAAGTTTCTGCCTAACAAACAAAGCACACAGCACCACAATTCTTTTTCCCATAATTCAAAAATTGACAATCACACTGCCCTAGAGAACAAAGTGCAGTAATGTTATCACCAGTGATATTTCGAGGTCAGGGAGTCAGGTGGACACAAAGAGAGCTGTATTATTATTTCCTGCCACTCTATTGACCTAGGAACAATGAAACAGCTGGTGTATTTTCAAAGCCTGAGAACAATGACAACTAAGTATTTTCCACACTTGTACAGTGTTGTTTTGCCATTGCAAGATTAAGGATTGAACCATTATGACATGCATTACCATAAGTGGAAATGGTCTCATATTGCCTCACTATTTCAGAAGCCAAGCCATAGCAATATGTAGTACTCTTATTGCCTGCAGTGAAGTGAAAAATCAAAGAATTTAGGGTATAGTGTAATACTTCATTTCACAAAATTATATGCTTATGAGACAAAAGTGGGGCAGTATGGAAGAACAACATGAATAAGGGACTAATTCAATTTTGCAAAAGCAATTACATTCTCATCTGTTTGTTTTTACATTTTCTTATTTATGTACATCTACCACACTTATGCAATAAAATATTTGCAAAACAGACCATGCAAAATGCCATGAGCGGAACCCTTCAGCTTGTATATGCAGTATTCAGAAATACCAAGATTCAGCACATTAGATGTTCTTAAGTAATGGCTTCACCCTTCTAAAGAAGTACTACACAATTATTTTAGAATATTTTTTTAAAGCCAGTTTAGCTGATAAACAAAACAACAGAATTTTACTGAATCCCATTTGCTATTTCGATACATTGTGTAATGTAAATAAAGCTATATAAATAGTGCTATCTTCTTAATGTTCAACCATTTTTGTGATGAAAACCATTAAAAACTGTATTCTAGGGTCTGGTGTGATAACATAGCAGATAATGTCCTCACCTTTAAAGAGTCTGGATCCCATACGGGTACTGGTTCTAATCCCAGCAGTTCTGTTTCCCATCCAGCTCCCAGACTGTGTTCTGGGAAAGCAGGCGTAGACGACCCAAAGCTTTGGGACCCTGAAACCACACGGGAGACCCAAAAGAAGTTCCAGATTCCTGGCTTCGGATAGGCTCAGCTCTAGTCTTTGCAACCGTTTGGAGAGTGAACCATAGGAAGGAAGATCTTCCTTTTTTTTTTTTCTTTAATATTCATTTATTCATTAATTACATTGCATTACATGACACAATTTCATAGGTACTGGGATTCCGCCCCCTTCACCCCAAACCCTTCCCCCATCATGAATTCCTTCACCTTGATGCATAACCACAGCTCAAGTTCCGTTGAGATTCCCTAATTAAAAGTTTACACCATACAGAGTCCAGCATCCCACTTGTCCAGTTCAAGTTCAACGGCCTCTTAGGGAGGCCCTCTCAGGTCTGTAGGCAGAGCCAGCAGAGCGTCACCTCGATCAATTAGAAGCTCCAACATATCATCAGCAACAGTCCAGGTATGATGAGGCTGGTGCAGAGTCCACTGATTGACATAGTCCATCTTAGGGTTTCCCCTTGTCCAGTTTTCCGCTGGAAGCATAAAGCTGAGGTGGTTGATTCATCTACTCCATTTTCTTTTTAAAAATTTATTCTTATTCCAAAGTTAGATATAGAGAGAGGAGGAGACAGAGAGGAAGATATTCTGTCCAATGATTCACTCACCAAGTGAGCGCAACAGTCTGCAGCCAGGAGCCAGGAACTTCGTCGAGGTCTCCCAAGCGGGTGCAGGGTCCCAAGGCTTTGGGCCGTCCTCAACTGCTTTCCCAGGCCACAAGCAGGGAGCTGGATGGCAAGTGGAGCTGCTGGGATTAGAACTGGCACCCATATGGGATCCTGGTGCGTTCAAGGCGAGTACTTTAGCCGCTGGGCCACCATGCGGGGCCCTAGAATTTTTTTGATTTGTTTTGTTTTCTTTTATGATTAAATACACTGCAAGTATTGATCTTCACCTTGTTTTGCAATAGAAACTCAGAACTGCCTACTTCCATCTGGTTATAACCTAAAATCTGTCAAATAAACCTTTCCAAATTGCATTTTCTCCTCTAGCTGCAATCAAAATGTAGGGACTGAGTTCAAGCTCCCCTAAGGCTAAGATAGAATCTGTTATCATCAGCCAGAGAAGGACAGTCACAGATTAGTGTCAGATACCTGAGAATGAAGGCTGTAGGGGTGACACATATCGGTGTCCGGAACTATAGCGTCAGTTAGTACACATTCTGAAGTTAAACTTCAACTCCACTAGTAGGTAGGACCTGTGTTCCGTTCCTCCCTTCAGGCAAACACCTGAAGACTTCCTGGCTGGGATAGTGATTAGTTACCACAGAAAGGTAATGGCCCTCAGCTGAATCAACTAGACATGAAACATAATTAGCCTAACGAATAAAAGCTGCCAGATATTCAGTGTGTTGATCCTCTCTCTTTAGGATCCAGTTTAACACGTCCATCTTGCTTAATGCATTTTTATTACGTTGGGCAATATAGTGTATGAAAACGATTAAAGTGTCTTATCTTTCTATAATTGATCAAACCTCTATAAAATTAGATAGAACCAAAAGAATCTTCAGTAGACTTACAGTGTTTCATGTACAGAATCCAAATATGCCATGTATCATTTTTTCATATAGAAAATTCATTAGACATCTCATCCTTGCCTCATAAGCATCAAAGTTAACTGACCAATAAAGTCAAAAGATCAACTTTTGACGTTATGTAAACTGACCAACATATATATCAATCTTGAGAGATTAATATTTTGGTTAAATTATCACAGCATACATGTATATTATATACTTGATAATCACAATGCAATATTTTAAGTAATAGGTTTTAAAATCAGAATTAACCCTATCATTTGTGTTCATGAATAATTTGAATATTATGAAACAAATGAGCATGAAGTAACAGAATACTTTATTAAATACAAATTTGCTTCTGACTGCTATTGGCTTTAAGCGTACAAGACAGACTATGACCATAACCAGGTCCTTGATGAGGGCCATCAGTTTGACTATGCCAAAAATGTAGCTTGATGTTTCCTCTCTGAATGAAGGACAGCAAGTTCTCCTATGTGTTTCTCCTTTTAGAAACCCATGAATCCATTATGGCTGGTTAATAATCTAATCTGTTTAAAAGTGCCACTTCTGTATGCGATCATAATAACAATAATGATGGTATTAACATAGGAAGTTTAGTAACGTGTGTCTTGTGCATACAGACTACAATAGTCATTACAGTACAATATGTGTTTATTATTTTATGGTTAGAATTTGCATCAAATGATGTATTAACTTAATGATCATGTGATCATGATTTTCTACATGTTGGAACTTGACAATTTATCTTTTTGATCAAAACATCCCGTGAATGATCATTGGTTACAGAAGCGTGAATTGAATAAACAAATCTCTTAATTAATCTTAGCAGTTTGGGGCCAACACCAATGCTTAACGGGCTAATCCTCCACCTTGTGGTGCCAGCATCCCATACTGTTCATGTACTGTTGGCTTCACTTCTTTCCAGCCACCTGCTAATTGGTTAAAAAGCAGTAGAGGTTGCCCAAGTTCTTGGGATCCTGCACCCACATGAAAGACATGAACAAAGCTCCTGTCTCCGGGATTTTGCATTGGATCAGCTCAGCAATGACCTTTGTGGCCACTTAGGGATTGATCCAGCAAATGAAACACCTTTCTCTGTCTTTCTTCTCTATAAATCTGCCTTTCGAATAAAAAAATTTTAAAAATTAGCAATTTCAACTAGAATCATGAGTATTTTATTACATATTTTATTACATTTAAATTAATGCCTACAAAATTGGTAGTTTTTATATTATTTTCATGAGGTGAGCGTGTTATAATTACTGTATTTATAAAAGATATACATAATTGTCAGGTACCTAAAAGAGAACATCCCCTAACTGTAGTAAAATGTTGAATTTCATATGTTTCTGTAAATGTCATGGTGGGAACACACTGGGTGAGCTTGCCCACAATAAAAATATGTAAGAATAGATGTAAGTAAATTATAATACTAAGAGTGGCCCTTAGGTCACATCTGTGAAAATATTGAAATATTTAAGATTTGCATAAACTAACAAACTCTCCTTTTGTTTTTGAACATGTGAAACTTTGAAATATTGAAAAAAAATAAACTAGAAAATTAAGCACTAACTTAACTGAGTGTGGGAAAAAGAATTACATTTCTGTAGACTTCAGCTGTGCAAATCAGTAATATAAAGATAAATATACACTTCCCTATGATTTATAAAATAGAAATATGCAGCTATAGGGACATATAGCTATTCCTATTTCAGTGTATGAACGTAAACAGATTATTGGATTTCCAGAAACAAATTTGATAATGTAGATGAGACGTGAAGGCTCTCCATGTTGAAATTGGACCTCGTGATCATCTGGCCAAAGGCATTTTTAAGCTTCATTTTTCCTGGACCTGGTTTGATAGCCTAGTGGTTAAATCCTAGCCTTGCATCCACAGTGATTCTGTATGGATGTCGTTACATGCCCCGGCTACTTCATCTCCCAGTCAACTCCCTACTTGTGGCCTGAGAAAGTGGTAGAGGATGCACCAAGAGTTTGCGACACTGTACCCATGCTGCAAACCCAGAAGCTGCTGGGACCTGGCTTTGGACCAGCTCAGCTCTAGTCATTGATGCCACGTGTGGAGTTAGCTGAGGATGATATTTATCTAGGTATCTCCTTCTCTCTGTATATATTGGCCTTTCCAATAAAAAAAAAAAAGAGAGAGAGAGAGAGATTGCTTTCTATTGTGCTTCTCAGGAGAAAAGATGGTGCTGACGGTCCTAAAATCCGTCATCTTAACACAAAGGGATACCACTGAAAAGGACAAATTCTCAGAAAAGAGCAGATTTTGGGCAAGAATGAAAACTATACACATAATTGATCCACTAGATCCACTTTCCCTAAACTTTCAAATGATACATTTTCTTGTGAATTAAGGAACAACGAAACATTTTGAAAATTGGATACTGAAAGTAAGAATGAGCACAAATCACAATATATACGTAAAATTTATTGCAGATGTAATTAAATGCAATAACAAATAAAGTATTGAAGATGACCATTCCTTGGTGAAATGCAAACGAATCAAATGAATCATAAGAGTAAAAAGAGGAACCCAGAGAAAAAACCCCACCAATCTCAAATGACAAATAGGGAAGCCCAGCAGCATTGCCTAGTGGCTAACGTCCTCGCCTTGAACCCGCCCCGGGATCCCAGATGCGCGCTGGTTCTAGTCCCGGCAGCTCCACTTCCCATCCAGCTCCCTGCTAGTGGCCTGGGAAAGCAGTCGAGGACGGCCCAAAGCATTGGGACACTGCACCCATGTGGGAGACCCGGAAGAGGTTCCTGGTTCCCAGCTTCGGATCAGCGCAGCACCAGCCGTTTTGGCTCACTTGGGGAGTGAAAAAAATAAAAAGGAATATTTTAGACAGAGCATTTTTACTGATCAGAAACATTTTCTTTTAGGGACTAATAGGAAATAAACTCATAGAATACACAAGGACAACATAGCAGGTGTATAGTTGAATCGATAGAATGAATTGTACTAATTCAACAAAAACTGATTCTCTTTCTACCAATCGGCAAGCACTTTCGTAAGAGACTAACATATTTCCATGCTTAATTTTAGAGAGACATTTTCTTATAAAGCTGTGATTATAATTTATATTTCAATATACATCCTTGCCAGAACTAATTTGTAAATAATCATTCAAGGAAATTTATTGGCATTTATAAAAAAAAGTGAGTCACTTCCTTCAGAAATTATTTAATGTATTACTAACTTAGATTCAAGTGCAATGTAGGTGAAAATACACATGACCAGTAGTTCTATCATGTGAATACTGTTAAGCTTCTACAAAGTAAAATATGTCATCTGCAACAGAATTCTTCTTCATTTCAAAGGGTGGAAAACACGGTGGTCAAAATTTATTTCCTTTGTAAAATTTTATGAGTTGGGTGAAAATTTACTATATGAAGTTAGGAATTTCAATCATTCAAGTTAGCTCTACAACATATTGTTAACCATATCCATCATCTTGCCATGGTTTTATTGCTTCTGGATAAATTCCAAGTTACTATGTTATTGCTAGCAGAAAACAATGAATACTTAATTATAACTAGATTTCTAATGAACTTTTAAGAAATTTACAACTTGAAGCAGAAAACAAATTATGATCTCCAACATAAGGAAAATATCAGAAATCTTACAAAGAAACGAGGTAATGTTAACACAATTTTTGATATGCTAGAATTCCAAGTAGGAATTACATTCTAACATTCAGTATAACTTAACTGATGTCCACAGAACTCATCTGAATTATTCTTCCAGTGAATCTTTTACTTCAGTTTATTAACTATGATTTGCCAAACAATGCCTGGCAACTCATACTCATTATGAATGTATACTATATGTATTGTTATATATGCATACATACATATATGCATACATACATGTGTGTGTTTAATGTAATCTAATTGAAATAAAATTAAAATTAAAAATACAGATGGGCCCGGCGGCGTGGCCTAACAGCTAAAATCCTCGCCTTGAACCCACCCCGGGATCCCATATGGGTGCTGGTTCTGGTCCCAGCAGCTCCACTTCCCATCCAGCTCCCTGCTTGTGGCCTGGGAAAGCAGTCAAGGACGGCCCAATGCATTGGGACCCTGCACCCTCGTGGGGGACCCGGAAGTGGTTCCTGGTTCCCGGCTTCGGATAGGTGCAGCATCGGCCCATTGCGGCTCACTTGGGACGGAAGATCTTCCTCTCTGTCTCTCCTCCTCTGTGTATATCTGGCTGTAATAAAATGAATAAATCTTAAAAAAAAAAATACTGATGAGGTTTTCATTTAGAAAAGTGCAGCAAACATCCAAATATGTATGGAAGCTGTACAATGAGAAGGCAGTTTAAGCAACGGCAGAATAAGAAACACACAAAGAGAAATAATGAGTGGTTAATTTGGGAGACTATACTTCTGCTTTCTTCTAAATATAAGAAATGCAAAATCTTTTCTCCTCCAAACGTCTACTTTCTTAATTAACTTTTTTCAGTGTATTTTATCTGGATCACCTGTGTGAATGATAGGGATGCCAAAACTTGAATCATCACCTGCTGTGTCAGAGTGAAATTTGCGGAAAATGGGAATTTGAGATAGAGCGAGGATTCAGTGCGACATGTGCAGTACTAATGAAGGCATCCAAGGCACAGGATTAAATGGTAAGTCAAACACCAATACCTCATTTTCCTGAGAAGAACATAAACCTATTATATGTAAATACCAAATATTAATGTTAAAATTAGAATCTATTAAATGAATAAATAAATTACTTTTGGATGAAAATTTTACACAACTTCCTGGTTGAAGTTTAGATATCAAGCCCAGCGTCATTCTTTTTTAACCATATCACGATCAAAATATGATAGTTAATTGAGACTGCTCATACACATGTTGGAACTGGCTAATATCTACCTTCTTTGAATTGATATCCATTTAGTTTTTGTAAGACTTATTTTATTTTTATTATAAACTCAGATGTATGACAGGAAGAGAAACACAGAGGAAGATTTTCCGTCCGATGATTCACTCCCCAAATGATTGTAAAGGCCAGTGCTGCGCTGATCCGAAGCCAGGAACCAGGAGCTTATTCCAGGTCTCCCACGTAGCTACAGGGTCCCAAGCAGTTGGGCCATCCTCAACTGCTTTCCAGGCCACAAGCAGGGAGCAGGATGGGAAGTGATGCAGCCAGGACTTCAACTGGCACCCATATGGGATCCTGGAGCGTTCAAGTTGAGGACTTTAGTCACGAGGCCACGGCAGTGACCCCCCCTTTTGTTTGTATATGGATTTATACATAGCAGATTTTTATTACATGTCATATGTATGAGTCATTAACTTATTTTCTTAATCATTACTTTAAAAATAGTTTGCAAAAGTATGGTTCCAGGAATGAAATAGAATAAAACTTCTGCCCCCTAGAATCTTTTATTCTAGTGATTGTCATGCAAAAATTTGCACAGTATTTAATGTTACATGTGTCATACAGAAGATGACTTTATCTTCATACATTTAAGAATTCTAATGATTACAACATATCATAGTGAGCAAATGAGTTCAACCCAAAAGAAATCAAATAAAGTAAATATTGTGTTTAGTCATTTATGTTTCTTAATTAAATGTTGCTTTGTAAATAATGGATCTAATTCATTACCTCTTTTAATTAACTTTTTCTTTAATTCTGAAACTTCTTACATTTTTCTGTATACTGCTCAGAGCGATAACAACTTTAGTAACTTATACAACAGCTATAGTTTGAAGCAATACAGCATTTTTTCTTTTTTGGTAATTTGTCACATATTTTCCTGCTACAGTTTTTTTTAATGTTTGTTTATATTAACAGATTCCCTATCCCATGACCTAAATATGAAAGTAAAGAAAATCAAATATTTTTGGGCCTTAACTGTTGCCTGGTTTAATATTATTTACTTTAAGACTTGTTTTTACTTGAAAGGCAGATTCACAGAGCAAAACAGAGACAGAAAGATCAAACTTCCACCACTGGTTCACTCTCCAAATAAGGGGAGCAGCTGCCGCTGGTTTGATCAGAACCCAAGAGCTTCCTGACAACATTCCACATGGGTGCCCGAGTCCAATGACCTGGCAGTGCTCCACTGCCGTTTCAGATACATTAGCAGAGGGATGGATCGTAAGTAGAGCAGCCAGGACCAACAGTAGCATGCACACAGGACACCTTTACCGCATGCAGAGGTTTAATCTACAACGTCATAACTCCAATACTGATTTAACAGCTTAAATATGAAAAACGGAGCAACAAATTTGACAAACAGGAGAATAACAGATTGATTCATTTGGCATGATTATGGCTATTACAAACTTCAGTATGAACAAATTCTAGAGAAAAGATGAATCCCCCCACTATATATAATCTGCACATAAAAGAAACGGCTTGTTAATGAAAAACATAACATACAATTTTACCAATAACTTAGCTTTATATCGATGTAAATACAAATTTTAAACAGTTATGGCACAAAAAGTAAATAGGAAAAATATTGATCCCAGCACTTTTTTCTATGATCTTGTTAGTATCTATTGGATGACTTTCCAAAAATGATACTATACACTGCCATAAAACAGTAAAGGTATTTGCAATTCAGAACTGAAAGTTTACTGCCAAAAAAATATGTATCGTCTAATAGACATTTCTTGACCCATTAAGCTAGTAAGCAATAACATCGGCAAACTTTCCACTGCCCTTTCGCTCAAATACCCAGGAGTCCAAACTTCTGAACAGTTCCAAGTACCAATCTCATCAATCATTTTGACAACGTTTGGACTGGATAAAAGACCCATAAGAAGTTGCATTATGGATGAAAGAATGACAAGGTAGAAAACTGTTGAGAATGAAAACTTTTCCAATATTTTTACACATTCTACCAACTCGAATTTACATGCTTCAAAAAAAAGAGAAAAATGGAAGCACCAAGTACAATGGCAATGTAGTAGAAACAAAAAAAGTTTAGAAAATATCCAATAAAATTTGTTTTGAGAATGTTTCATTTCTCTTCAGTATTTCAGTCCTTACAATTGTAATGTTAATAACCTAAAATTAATTTAAATGTATCATATAGGGGGAAAATTAGTCCATTCTAACAACAGAGGATTAAAAAAACATATGTTTCTAGGACCTACATGTTTTTGTCAGGCTAGTCTGGGGCTTGCAGTGCTGGCATCCAACATGGGAACTGATTCTTGTCCTACGTGGTCCACCTGGGATTCAGCTCCCTACTTGTGTCCTAGAAAGACAGCAGAGCACTGCACACATAAGGGAAACCCACAGCAGGACTACAACTCCTGGCTCAGTCCACTCCCATCTTCAGATAAGCCCGGCTTTGGTCTCTGCAGCTACTTAGGGAAATGCTAATACGTGACATAATATGCAAAAAGCTTTTCTAAAGACCATTCTTTATAAACAATCTGTAAGAATTATTCACCATTCATTTTAAAGTATTAAAACTAAGTAATGTTCCCAAATACTAGATTTATCTGATCAATTTTTAACAACTTCAAATAAATTCTTAAGACCAACATCAGCCATGCTTTCAACGTGTAAGTAATAAAATTGCTTGAGAGGTCCAACACATAGTCTAATGGCTAAATCTTCTGCCTTGCATACACCAGGATCTCATATCATTGCCAGTTTGCGTCCAGCATGTTCAAGCTCTGATCCAGCTCCCTGCTGATGGTCTGAGAAAGCAGTAAAGAACAGTCCAAAACAGTGGCTTCCGGCACCCAAGTGGGAGACCTGGAGGAAGACCCAGAACTCTGGATTTGGATCACCTCAACTGCATTACTTGGGGAGTGAACCAGGAACAGAAGATCTTACTATCTGGCTCTGCTCTCTGTAAATCTGTCTTTCCAATACAAATAAATTATTCTTTTAAAAAAGATATTGCTGGAATTTTTACTTTTTCAGCAAAATTTTCACTTTTTCTGCAAATATGTACTTGTGCGACCTACTTTTATCTTATGTTGCAAAGGATATTGCTTAAAAATCTTATCATAAAGCAAAAACTCAGGTAAACACGCTTAAAATTTCACAAAGAATGTCATGAAGCTCTGAGTACCAGGAATCAAAGAAAATTAACAGAGTGCATCTCTACAACTGAATAAAAGTAGTCCCTCAATGCAACTTTCAAATACGCCAAGACAATACAATACTAAACTTTCAGCCATCACCTATGCTAATGGTGTCATGACCCACCAAAAAAACAAGAAACTTGGAGTCAAGACTACACTTAATGGACAACTTTTTCTGGGAAACAGGGCACAATGGAGGGGAGTTGTTATAAATATCCCTTTTAATACAGATTGTGCTTCATCTAATAGGATCTGATATTTCTGCTGTTGATTGCATTTCTTTGAAAAAGTATTTTTTGGTTTTTGTTTACTTTTTCCTAATTTCCTCAGTGGGACATAGGGCACATCGGGGATATAGTGGCGTCACTTTCCTCAGGAAGGTTTTAGATTTTCTTCATCATTTCTTCAGCAACATATAGGTCATTCAGCAGCATGTTATTTCACTTCATGTTGTTGTATATATTTTTTTGTCACTGTTCCTGTTGTTGATTTTGCTTTATGGCTTTTTATATAAGGTGAGGTACAGTAACTGTGTAACAGAAACTATCGTAACCAGTTGTGAAGATAATGCAACATGCACCCCTAATTTTAAAGCACAGATGAGCTCAAAGGCATCTAGATGTCTTGAAAGTAGGACATTTGACTGTCTGCCATTGTCCATACCTACAATGCAAGGTTACAGTTAAATAGCAGGATGATGGACATGTGTTTATGAAGGACTATATTACTATAATAATATGGGGGAAATCAGTGGGTGGAGAGGATATATAAAAGGGGACAGGAAATCCCATAGACTATGGACTGCATTGTAAAGTAATAATAATAATAATATTTAAACATTAAAGCCATGAGTTTTAATAATCAGTGGCTGGATGTTCACAAAGAGTTTCAAAGTTTTTAACAGGATACATTCTCAACACTATCAGAATATGTAAAGTCATGGAAAATAATATACTGAAATGTTATGAGCAATGAATAAACCTCTACTTTCACTGCTTATTTGGTTTCTTGCTTGACACTTTCCTGAAAGGATTCAAGTTAACAATGAACTTCTGTAGGGATTATGTTATATGATGTAACAAAACTGTGATTAATATTTGAGTGAAATATAAATACAAACAACTTTTAAAGTTATTTAAAAGATAGGGCCCGGCGCATAGTGGCCTAGCGGCTAAAAGTCCTCGCCTTGAACCCACCCCGGGATCCCAGATGGGCGCCGGTTCTAATCCCGGCAGCTCCACTTCCCATCCAGCTCCCTGCTTGTGGCCTGGGAAAGCAGTTGAGGACGGCCCAAAGCTTTGGGACCCTGCACCCTCGTGGGAGACCCGGAAGAGGTACCAGGTTCCCGGCTTCAGATTGGCGCGCACCGGCCCATTGCGGCTCACTTGGGGAGTGAAACATCGGATGGAAGATCTTCCTCTCTGTCTCTCCTCCTCTGTGTATATCTGGCTGTAATAAAATGAATAAAACTTAAAAAAAAAAAAAAAGTTATTTAAAAGATAAAAAATTAAGTAAAAGAGAATTTTAAAAAACTGAACACTTTATAAACCAGATTTTATGCCCTATATAAAAAACATAAACAAAATCTTGTAGTTTAAATGAATTACAAGATCATGCCTAAAAAGAGTAGATTTTATAGACAGCAGGAATTTTCATATCTACAACTCATAAGGTAAAGTCTCACATTTCCTAGTCTCAAACTTTCTGTTGTCCCTCCTACACCTACCACTCTCCTTTGCCAAAATTCTGTCCAGCCATTATAATTTTTAAAAATTTTACTCCACCCTTTATTCATAGCCTTAATTCAACATTGGCTGTATTACTCAACAAGTAAAATATAGGAAGGTCATGTATAGGAAACAAGGGCTAAGAAATAGCGATCATGTTAGAATAGATCTATTTTTGTATTCTGTATTACCTGGGGAATATCATAGAATACAAGTATTTGTCTTTTTCAAACTGGCTTATTACATTAACAAAACTTTGATTTTTTTCTGTGGTTGAATAATATTCTATCATATGTGAATACCACATTTTCTTTAACCAATTACTAGCTGATAACAACTGGCATGATTTCCTTAGCTACTGTGATTTGACCCGCAATAATCTGGGACTACAGTAAATTATTTCATTTAGTTTGGAAAAATTCCAAGGACAAGAATGGCTGGATCATAGACCTATTTTCAACTTTCTGAGGAATCTATTCATTATTTTTAATAATGACTGGATAAGTTTACATTGCTACCAATAGTCAGTAAAGGTACCTTTTCCCCCACATCCTCATTAACATTTATCATGCTTTGGTTTTTGCATGACAGCCAGTCAAAACATAGTGAGGTGAAACTTTATAGAGATTTTCATTTCATTATTATGGTGGCGTGTGATCCTGAGTATTTTTTTCATTTTTCTGCTGTCAACCACTAGAATTTGATGCGGCAAAATTTGATTTTATATAATCTATTGTGGGGCTCAGGCGCAAAGATGTCACTAAGTCAATAAGTACGCCACAAATAGTCAAGGACACTGGCAGGCAAGATGGCGGCCAAGGACAGAGCCCTGGGCATTAACCAAGGCAGAAGTCACTTAGCTCCAAGGAAATACTGATTGACCAGGGACATCTAGCTCACCTATATCTGGCCTATGGGAGGTGGATTCTGTAGTCATGACTCCAAGTTTCTCCGCTCCTGGAATTCCTGAAATTCCTGGCCTAAGGCTATCTGTTACCCTATATAAGAAACTAAATTTCCCCAATAAATCGGAACTGCTTAGCCAGAACCCCTATCCCACTGTCTCTCATGGGCCAGGAGACTGGGTGGCGGCCAACAGGCTCGCCACCTCTGGCAACTGGGTACTAGAGGAATCTTGGAGGAGACCCCACAATCTATCATAAAAGCTTCTATCTAAATGCTAATAAGTTATTAATCAGGGGGTCAAAATTCAAATGGCTTTTAATAAGCAGCAGAAACAACTCAAATACAATATATTTGTTCTTAATTCAACAAGTCTGATACTTTCATGTGCCATAGATTCTACCAACACTAGCATTGCAGTATAAATTTTAAATATTCTCAACAGAAAAGCAATTCTGTCACTTGTTTTATTTATGATGAATGTAGAAATGTAACTAGGGAAAGAATGGAAACCTTAGTAAAGCTGGCATTGTATATCAGCATGAAAGTAACATTACTTGAGGATCTATAGTTTTGCTTGCTTTATCATTTCAGACTCTCAGGCTGAGAGAGGGTGTACATAAATGGGATATAATGGAAAATGGTTTTCAATCAATTCTACAAAAGACTAATACTGCTGCCATATAATCTTTATATAGTTTGATTTTGGAAATGGTGAGGACAAAACTATTATTTCTTGTTCCTTATAACTGAGGCAGAATAGTTATACAGTCTACAGAACAAATAATAAAGACAATCAGCTTCAAAAAGAAATCAAAGTGAAATAAGTATTTGATAAGCAAGAGAAACTCCCATGTACTACCCATTTATTATCTGCTAGACTGCAGAACTAAGCCATGTGCTGTAGATGATATAATTCTCATCCTCACTTTCAGTATGATATGGCCAAGCCGTTGATAATTTAGTATCACTCCCTAGGACTCATAGCTGATGAGTCACAGAACCAGAATTTGTCAACAACACTCAACCTCTCCAGATGCTATGCCCTTGGCAACCAGACTATAACATATGGCTGAATGTTTTTTATAACACTAATTCACAATATTCCTTTTCATTTGTTTAATTAACAACTTTAGGATGAAAATAGTTTAGTTGTCACTTTTGTTTATCTTTAATTATCTATTCAAAGTTATTTAGATTCTTTCTCAGAGATTTTTTTCCTAATAAAATTCTCTGATCAAATGTGAATGTTTATATAGCTTTAATGTATAAAAAACTTACTTCAAATTCACAATTAATACATCAGTTTATTTATATCTAGTAGAGCCAAAATCTGATAAAAACATAACCATTAATATAAAGCGCTTTTTCAGAAACATTATGACACAGAAGACACAATCACACATTTCTTTAACAACCAGGATCATTGTATCACAAGAATCTCATCTATATTTTCTTACTGATGAATGTAGGACAGAGAATATGTCTCCAAGTGAGACGACTCTTTCTGCTACTTGAATGTTTAACCATAACAAATGTAACTGTGTTCCTGGACCTGTAAGATCTCTATTTGGCTTTTTTAGAATTCTGAGTTTTAAAATTTACAAAACAGATATTGAAATAACACACGTTGAAAAAAGAACCACATACACAAGGATCCTAGACTTTGCAGTCAATACTTCATACAATTTGTTACTATTCCAAGGAGACAGATTTCATGGTGTTCAGAAAAAAGGGATCTATAAGTTTATGCATACTGAGTTAATTCTATTTTTGTAGAAATTCTGTATTTACTCTAATTTCCCATAATATATTTCACAGGAAGTTTACTGAAAAACAAATTATGAAGAGTAATTTACAGCAAAATGAGCATTAAATATATTCAGGATGAACACATGATTCATTTAAAGAGAGGATGTTGAGTGGAATTCAATAAAAAGAGATATTGCAAGAGTATCATAAGAAACAGCTTTGAAGAATCATGAACATAGAGGAGGAACATTTTAAAAGGATAAGTTCCTGGATTCATATGCCTTGCACATTAAATCAATTTATTTGCAAACTGAATGGATCCCTGACAACAAATGAGTCTGATACTGTTCCCCAAAAGTGTTCCATTAAAAAGAACTCTGGAATCTGATGCTTTCTCTACTAAAACATACAAAAAACATTCAAAGGTTAAATAACTTCAATACTCTTCAAACTATTCCAAAGTATTGAGCAAGAAGGAGCTATGCCAACTCTTTTTTATGAAAGTAGCATCACGTGGCTACCAATATCAAAGGCATTAAAAGAAATAACCTCAATGGATATACACAAAAACATAGCAGGATACTAACATATCAGTTCCAAAAACCACATTTGAAAGATCATGTATCTGTAAAATGCTAAGCTTTTTTATTGTAATGAAGTATAAATTATATCAATTCAAAAATGAGGGGAAAAACAAAAAGAACATGACAAGAAAAGGGTGAGAGAGCCAGAATTGAGGAAGGAAGTATCAATACGTATTTAGAATTGTTTCTATAAATCACACTTTATCCATTAAAATTGTGAAAAGTTAAAGAATAATCCAAAATACTGATCAGGAAAACGTAGTAAAATATCAACTGATTTATCATAGTTGGTTGGTTACAAGGTAATATTAACTGCTTGTGATTTAATGCATTATTACTGAATATGTAAAAACGAAAATGACTTTATTCGTTTGTTTGTTCGTTCATTCATTCTTTCATGCACACATTCATTTTCTTGTTTATTTGAAAGGCAGAATTCTAGAGCCAGAAGAGGAGACAGAAAGAGAATGTTCCATATATTGTTCAACTCCTCAGATGGTGTCAATGCTCAGGAGTTTCGGCAGCACAAAGCCAGGAACAAGGGGCATGTCAGGATCTCCATTTCAGCGCAGGGACCCAAGTATTTGTGCCATCTTCCACCTCTTTCCAGGAATAATAGAAGGGAAATGGTTAGAAGTGGAACAGCTTCAAATGGAACTACCGCTCATCTGATGCCTGGCCCTATCTTTTAAGGCTACTTAGAAATTGCCATACTCCTTGGTACATAATGTTTAGCAGAAAAATCCTATTGCTTTTATCCTGTGTATATATATATATAAAATCCTATCGTTTATATATATAATATATATAACATTTTATGTATGTTATATTATTATGTTATTATTAAAGTATATTGCATATGTTAAATTATTACAATATATTATAATATATTATTATAATTATATTCTATATTTTATCCTGCATAAATATATATTATTATATATTATTATTGGGCATTGGATAATGGTAAAAAACTGAAAAAGGGGCCTGGTGGTGTGGCCTAGCGGCTCAGCTCCCTGCTTGTGGCCTGGAAAAGCAGTAGAGGACAGCCCAGAGCTTTGCGACCCTGCACCCACGTGGGAGGCCCAGAAGTGGTTCCTGGTTCCTGGCTTCGGATCGACTCAGCACCGGCCATTGCGCTCACTTGGGGAGTGAATCATCGGATGGAAGATCTTCCCCTCTGTCTCTCCTATCTGTATATCTGACTTTGTAATAAAAATAAATAAATCTTTAAAAAAAAAACAGAAAAGGTTAAGAAAACGTACAATATTTATGTGAAAATCAATGCTAAAATAATGTACATAGAATCTAACTGCATTGTTTCTGGAAGGAACTATTCTGTAGATGGACTGCCCTAGCTTGCCTCCATTGTATGGAAGAAGGACGGGACTAGTTAGCAGAAGTCTTCTGTTTCAAGACGTGATGCTTCAATGTCACAAATGTTATCTTTTATTTACTGCAACCATTCCTAAAAAATCCTGAAAAATGAGAACTTTCCATTAAGATATCATCTCAGGGGAATTTTAACAATATTTCACCATTTTTATACGGAAGAATATATATGATACTATAAACTTCAAAATAATTGGGCAAAAGTTCCACTGAAAATTTAAAAAATTGGGCCCAGCGTGATGGCCTAGTGGCTAAAGTACTCGACTTGAACACGTCAAGATCCCATATGGGCACAAGTTCTAATCCCGGTAGCGTCGCTTCCCATCCAGCTCCCTGCTTGTGGCTGGGAAAGCAGTTGAGAATGGCCCAAAACCTTGGGACCCTGCACCTACATGGGAGAACTGGAAGAAGTTCCTGCATCCTGGCTTCAGATTGACTCAGCCAAAGCCGTTGTGGCCACTTGTAGAGCAAAACCATCAGAAGGAAGATCTTTATCTCTCCTCCTCTCTGTATATCTGACTTTACAATAAAAATAAAATAAACTTTTAAAAAACAGAAAATTAGGGCCCGGCGGCGTGGCCTAGCAGCTAAAGTCCTCGCCTTGAAAGCCCCGGGATCCCATATGGGCGCCGGTTCTAATCCCGGCAGCTCCACTTCCCATCCAGCTCCCTGCTTGTGGCCTGGGAAAGCAGTTGAGGACGGCCCAATGCTTTGGGACACTGCACCCGCGTGGGAGACCCGGAAGAGGTTCCAGGTTCCCGGCATCGGATCGGCGAGCATCGGCCCGTTGCGGCTCACTTGGGGAGTGAATCATCGGACGGAAGATCTTCCTCTCTGTCTCTCCTCTGTATATATCTGGCTGTAATAAAATGAATAAATCTTTAAAAAAGAAAAAAAAGTAAATTAAAAAAATCATTTTGATGGGGTAAGCATTATGGCACACTGGTTAAGCCTACATTCAAGTTCCAGTCTAGGTTTTAATAGAGCTGTCTGTTAACATGCACCTCTCGAGAAATCACATGACAGCTGGGTTCCTGCCAATCACATTGGAGACCTGGAGGGAAATGCCTCCTGCCTTACAGCATGCCTGGCACCTGCCGCTATGGATACTAGGGGTTGAATTAGAGGATGACAATATATCTTTCATTCTTTCTTTTCCGTTTCAAGAAAAATAAAAACAACAACCAAAAAAAAAAAAGTGAAAAAATTAATAATGAAAAAATTACCAAGTTACTATAGTAATCATATTGCCCATGCACCCTTCCTCCTAAGGAAGATCATTTTAACACAGGAAGGACATGTGCTTGTAAAGTAGAGTACGCTCAATGGAGAAACGATCAAAATCTCTGTTAGCACGCAAACAGCATTTTCATGCGAATGTGTCAAAACTGTGTGTCATTAATGTGGCTAGTATAGCATTATTTACTCACAATATTCTCACAGGGATATTGGACACTCTAAGTAATAGGGCACTAGCAAATACTCCAGGAAAAAGCAAGCAATTAGAGAAGACTCTTCTAAAACAATTCAGGTTCCCGTTGCTTGAATTGAAAATCCTAATGAACATAGTATTATCTTCTATCTTGATGGGCATACATATATATCAGAAATACATATCAAAAACTGGAGACATGTTAAGAAATTGCAAAAGTAATACAACCTTTGCAAACATTTTGCAAATTCCATGACACAGCCAGTTATTTTTCCTTGAAGGTAGAACCTTTGTTATTATCCTACTGATTATACTATCACAGCACCTTACAAATTGGGTGTCATGATAATATTAAATTTCTTAGCACTTTTTCCGTTATATTTGATCTCAATGAATGACTTTGTCTTTAATTTATGTGTATATGTATGTATATGACTTTATTCATGAAAGGTTAAATTATGACCTGTGAAAGAATGTATTATGTTAATTTAACTTTATCAAAATTAAAAAATATCTGACCTGTATACTAGAGATAAGAATGTAAATAAACACACTCCATTCTAATTAATATTCTAATTATAATTAATATAATATATTAAGTTTTATGGATATATTTTACATAACAACATAATCTGAATTTTGATTTTATGTTATTTTGAACATGTAAATATGTTGAAAATGTAAATAAATCAAAAGAAATCATCTTTGCTGAAATTAAAAATGTATGAAAACATACTGAATATAAGAATAATAATTTCCAAATGTCATATTTTTTCTGGGGCCCAACTTTCAAAACTAATGACAGTTTGAGGAAAATACTAAGTTGACAACTACAGGTAATACTGATACAAAGGCTATGAAGCCAGCAGTCTCTCAAAATCTGTTCTGAAATTAGAAAGTCACACCCTGCTACTGGGAGTAACTGGAGCAACGAGTTTGAAATACATAACCATCTTGTAATGAGAAGATAAACTTCAGTAGAACTTTCCTAACTTGCATGCATATAATGTGTTCATCAGAATTTGTCTCAGGATGTAATCAGAGACATCTTAACAGAAGAGCAGATGGAAGCTTTATTTAAATTTAGAAAGAATGACTACCACATATTGAGCTCAAAAAAGCAATTTAATTATAAACATGTATTCAACAAACAAGCTCACCCATGTTTCTCACGCTATGTAACTACACAAGCATTTTCTAAAAATGGAAGCTTCAAGGTGTTGTCTAAACTATAAAGAATTTACATTCTTTATATGATTGTCATTTGGAAAATGTCTAGTCTCCTCCACCCAAAAATACACACACAAATCTATCATGAGTGCATGTGTAAGAAATCAAGTATTATAGCATGATGCAAAAGGTAGCATGGAATCCTGAGGCCACATAAACAAATCTGCCAAATATTTTATTATTACTGGGAGTATTTTTGCATTTTTATTGCTTTGTGTATTTACCACTGCCCTTCTAAAATACATATTTTAAAAATACATACTTGAATATGTATTTAAAAATTGATACTAGAATACATATTTTAAAAATTGATATATGAATACATATTTTAAAAATTGATACTAGAATATTTGCAAGTATAATTATATGCAATGCATGTACATATATATACATGTATATATACATATCTATGTATGTTCATACATGTATATATCCTAGTTAAAATAATTGAATCAAAGGAGTAATACTGTACTGTATAAATCTTGTACAGCATGAGTCACAAAGAGACAATTGTCACATTATCCCTTATATGCGGAAGTAAAAATTTGAAAAGGAACAGAAACCATGAAATTCAAGAAACTGTCAAATGTATCGTATCTATGCAAATCTAATTATGCCAAATTTTATTTTATACTTTCACTGCACCAATGGTTAACAATGTTATATTACCATGGTTTTAATGATCTGCTCTTATTTTGACATTTATTATATGTGGAATTAAGAGTTTTTTTTTTATATGATTCCCTTTACAGCATTTTTCTATTTTTCCCACAACACTAAGACAGTTTTATCAGTTGAATTGTTTATTTTTCAATTTTTTTTTAATCGCAAAGACAGATATACAGAGAGGAGGAGAAACAGAGAGGAAAATCTGTCCTTTGATTCATCCCCAAATGGCCACAACGGCAGAAACTATGCCATTCTGAACCCAGGAGCCCAGGGACTCTTCCGGGTCTCCCAAGCAGGTGCAGGGTCCCAAAGCTTTGGACCCACAATGACTGCTTTCACAGACCACAAACAGGGAGATGGGTGGGAAGAAGGACCACCAGGATTAGAACTGGCATCCATACAGAATCCCAACACATGCAAGGTGAGGAATTTAGCCGCTGGCCTACAATGCCAGTCCCTCAATTTTATTTTTGTTCAATTTTATATAGTTGATTAGGGTAGGAAGGGTCATGGGCTAGAGGAACCTGTTTGAAACCATTGTTTCCACATTCTCTTTTTTCCTATCTCTATTTGGGAGAAGGAGTGTGATAAGGGAAGAAACCATACCCAGCCTCCCAACTGCCTCTGTACTCTGGATTGGGGGAGGCCACTTATTTCATACCATGTTCCCTGATGGGAGGTATAGTCCAAGAGTCTTGTTCAAGTGGTTTTAATAGTTCAACAATTTTAAATTGCTATCTCTCGGGCCCGGCAGCATGGCCTAGCGGCTAAAGTCCTCGCCTTAAACGCGTCAGGATCCCATATGGGCGCCGGTTCTAATCCCGGCAGCTCCACTTCCCATCCAGCTCCCTGCTTGTGGCCTGGGAAAGCAGTTGAGGACGGCCCAATGCTTTGGGACACTGCACCCGCGTGGGAGACCTGAAAGAGGTTCCTGGTTCCCAGCTTCGGATCGGCGCGCACCAGCCCGTTGCGGCTCACTTGGGGAGAGAATCATCGGATGGAAGATCTTCCTCTCTGTCTCTCCTCTCTGCATATCTAACTTTGTAATAAAATAAATAAATCTTTAAAAAAAATTGCTATCTCTCATGCCACTACAAGCACAATGAAATACCTCCAGAATCCACTAGCTGACATAATCCACCTTTGAGTCACCATGTGTCCAGATATTTACTGTCAATTCTTGGCTGAGGTAGTTGATCAATTTGTTTTGTCTGTCATTTTCTGTCATGGTACCAGGTGTCCTCGGAAGCCTCCGGTTGACTGTCGTATGTTTCATTTGCTGTCAACTGCTCTGTCTAATACACTGAGGTGGTCTAGTCATGACACATGCACTCCATGGTCAGACCATAGAACCTGTAATTTTCTTCATGGTTGGGGTTCTGAATCCAGCAATTCAGTTGGGGAGATCCCCAAAGAAACTTCATTTGAGAGTGATCCCAGACCTGATTCTTGCGTGTGCTTGCCAATAGAGGGTCCGGCATAGTCCATCACCAAAATCAGGCTACGCACACACTGGTGATTACAATTGCCAGGTCAGTTCTGTCTCCAGCCCTGTCTCCTACTCAAACCAATGAATCTTGCATCCCAGCCCAGTCCCATCCACCACACACTTGGCCCTCATGCTCACCAGTGGGAGTGGTGAACCCCAGTTCTGGTTTCCATGCTCACCAGTGGGAGTGTCAAACCAGGAGAGAGGTGCTGGGCTGATATTCACTCCAAGATTTTGCACTCTGCAGGTGTTTCTGCAATTTAACTTGACAGAGAGGAAGATCTTCCATCCGATGACTCACTCCCCAAGTGAGCCGCAACGGGCCGGTACACGCCAATCCGATGCTGGGAACCTGGAACCTCTTCCAGGTCTCCCACGCAGGTGCAGTGTCCCAAAGCATTGGGCCGTCCTCGACTGCTTTCCCAGGCCACAAGCAGGGAGCTGGATGGGAAGTGGAGCTGCCGGGATTAGAACCGGCGCCCATATGGGATCCCGGGGCTTTCAAGGTGAGGACTTCAGCCGCTAGGCCACGCCGCCGGGGGCCACGCCACCGGGCCCTCTTCCCAACTCTTGAACTAACCAGTGGGACTTGTATTTCCACAGGGTTTGGCCCACATATCCCCGACAGGATCTCCCCCAGACCTGGTTCTGTTGTACGATGGTTAGTGTCATGGCACTGCTTAAAGTGACCTGTCCTGACATTCCGTCAGGTACTTGGATCTAGCCCTGCCAAATAGGCCCCCTGTCCTAACTTTCATGTGGGCTGGCATGTGGTGCTCAATAGTGTTGCCTGTTAACAAGGCTAGCTCAAGTCTCCCATGTAGGCTGCTCCATCACCGTGACCCATAACGGCTGCCAGGCCTAACACCTCAAAAATGCCAGGTTCCTTTGCAACTACACTGGCCTTCTCAGTGGGAATCCCACAGGAATCATTTCTTACCTGCAACACATTCCCACATAGTTCTTCCGAACCCATATCACCTTACTGCTTTCCCTAAACTATCCATAATACTTGTGCACAGGAGTACATGGGTTCTCCAACCCATCCTTCAGATGCCCACTGGGTGATGTGCTAGGCCAGAACTGTGTCCACCAGAGTTCTCTGCTCCTGACACATATGCTGGCTTAGTGCCTTACCCCTCCACGCACGCAAGGTCCAGGCTTATTGAAATTCTTCAGATGTGGTTCACCAGCACACCAGGTCAGCATGCTAAACTGGGGCTCTCCCATCTGCACTCCTCACCTTGCCCAGGACCAATCACAGGGAAAATCCCCAGGTTCATTCTACCTAACTAGATGTGAACTGCCATATCCCCACATGCCCCACCTGTGGTATCCCTTAGACCTTTCCCCTCAAGTCTGCATCCTCAGGCTCCCACGAACTGATGCCAGCCCTAGCTGGTTCAGTGCAGTACTGGCAGCAGTTATCACCCCAGACTGGCTCAGCATGGGAATGGCCTTGGTGACCTATGTCATTGATAAGATATTAAGCTCTAAATATAATGAAAAATAGAAATATTATCTCAAGAACTGAAATAAAGAAAGAGCAACAGAGGAAGGGAATATCATCACATTATTAGAATTATATCTATGATTTATATTCCTTTATTAATGAAACAGAATTAAAATATTTGAATAAATGGAGAATAGGCATAAAATAGAAAATAAAGCAAAAGTATTACACTGAAGCTAAAGAACTCTCCAAACTTCTTACACTGGAAAGTAAATAATATTTCAGATGCACTATTAGGGATTGGTGAAAATATGAGATGCCAGAGAAACCTTGCGAAATAATTCATTGTAACTATTTATTGCTAGGAGAAAAAATATTTTGTATCTGGAGGGATAATTCTGGTTTGGTGTAGTATCAGTATTTCTAAACCAAATGCGATTAGGTTCACCAAAAGCAAAAAGAAAGAATGTGAACACATGACAAAATTTTCCTCCATTTGGTGAAAAGTATCACATTGCTTGTTTTGACTTGATCATGTTAAAAGTAAAATAAACTCAGCAAAACTACAAGTGGATTTAGAAAGAAAAGGCCTAGTATATCGTAATTTAAAACTGGTCATCAAAATGAAATTAAAGTGCTTAATGATTTCTGAAACAAATGTACCATAACGATTATGCATATTGTGGCAACATCAAATTATTTTCAGCTTCATATGAGAAGAAAGGTAAATATTAATGTATCAGCAAATTCAGATGTCAGGAAAAAATGCTAAATGGAACTGATCATCTGAAGGAAGTGCTCACGGATAAAAACTTGACTCTACAGAAGCAAAGAACACCAGCGATTGGAAATTATTTGACTGAATGGCAAGACCACACTGCTTTTGTTAAATTGAAACAATTGCATTTGCCAGGCTATCTTGCTACTCTTCTTTGTTATTCTTTCATTCATTTTGTTTGAAAACTTACATTCTGGAGTGTTTAGGTGAGGAAAATCACTGCCAGCATCTGTGCAAAATGAAGAGAGAGCATTAGCGTTGGACCTGGGAGTTCAGAACTTGTGCGGGTCAAGAAGAGCATGAATATGCAACGATTTTTGCATTAAAGACGGACTCCTTAAGAAGCTCTTAAATATATCTTTAGAATAGGATGCTGGACTTTCTACCATTGCCTAAGCCTATAATGTCATGATACACTTAAATAGCAGAATGATGCACTTGTGACTTTTGCCGAAGGACTACACTATTGTAACAAAATGAGGGAGACCAGTGTGCGGAGGAGTAGATGGGGGCCTAGTGGACTGGAAAAATCTTGGGATTATGAAACCATCATAAAAATTTAAAAAAAAAACTTTTAAAAATGAAAAAAAGGGATAATCCTAAGTATAGGAGAAAACCTAGTTGTGTGATATTTTAGTATACATATGTAAATAGGGAATCTTAATCCTAACAGTATGGTAGTCTGCTGTAATATGGTGGAGAATAATTCGGTTGGAGAGACCATCAACATGAGAAAATGGACAAGCAGAAATAGGAAAAGCGGCAGCAAGGTGAGGAGGTCTCAGATGCACTTCAGAGTGGCACTCCACATGAAATCCAACGATGTGCTCCTTTTTTTTCAAAAGCTGCTCAAGGATGAGATAATAAAATTTAAAAAATACATGACAGGTTTTTCTTACAAAATTCCAGTCACGGGTGCTCTATTTCTGATCCAGTTTCAGGCTAGTCATCCTGGGATAGCTGTGTGTGTCCCAGACACCCACGGGAGATACCTGGATAAATTTCCTTGCTGGTCATATGGGGACTGAACCCACAGATGGAAGACATTCTCTCTTTCTCCTTCTCTCTTTCACTGACTGTCTCTTTCTTTCTTCTGTTCTTTTTTAAGAAGACCTATTCAGAATCTGTGAGATTTTATACATATTCAGATGGTTTTTGTAGAAAATATCAAAGTATCAGAATCCTAACATGGTAAATAAAAACACTCATTTTTGTATTGAATCTAATTTCAGGAGAGTAAAAGCAAAACAAATTTGTGTTCTCATCACACTCTATGAATCATGCTTGTTCAATGCCTTGACTACATGATTATCTGAATCCACTTATTTCCTTTAGTCTTCACATCTTTATCTTTGACACATTTTAAAACATGACATTGGCTGATGCTTAGGTTTTTTTCAATGAAAAAATAAATACTGATTTAAAAGAAAACTTTTTAATATAACATAGAATGACATAATGGATACACAAATTTCAATATAATAAAGAAATGGCACTAACAACATTTTGAGAGCCTAGTGCAGTAACCTAGCATATTAAGTCCTCGCCTTGGGCACTCCAGGATCCCATATGGGTGTCAATTCTAATCCCGGCAGCCCTGCTTCCCATCCAGGCCCCTGCTTGTAAGTCTTGGGACACTGAACTCATTTGCAAGACCCAGAAAAAGTCCCGGGCTCCTGGCTTCAGATCGGCTTAGCTCTGGCTGCTGCGGCCACTTGGAAAGTGAATCAATGGATGGAACATCTCTCTACCCTCCTCACTATATATCTGACTTTCCAATAAAAAAAATCCATATATAAAAAAAAGTTGTGAGTAAGCACCAAGTAACATCACTCTAAATATTTTCACCAAGAGCAGCTTTCTAAGAACTAAGAATTTAAATTTTTAATTAAGTTTAAAGCTTATAATGGGAGCCTGTGATTAGCTTAAGAAGACCAAGTTAACCTCTCTGAAGTGTGAGGCAAAACAACTTGTGAAAATTTAACTATAACTGAGGAAATGTGCTAGCTTCCAGCTGGATATCAGGGCCATGTCATAAAAAACACACACCCAAGCAAAAATAAACAACAATAAACAATACATGGTCTCTCCCCTTAATTGACAGTTTAACTCAACCCACAGAGACTGACATCCCCAACCAGTCATGGACAGGTAAAAGGGTGAAAGCCCCCTGCTCTGGGCTACAGGGAAAGGGTACCAAGACTAGTTAGAGAGCTTCAATGAGGGTTTAAAGCCGGGGAGAACAAAAAATCCAAGACTCAGAGGCATACAAGGTGTAGAAGACAATGAGGCACACAGAAAACAGACCTAATCTTTAAAGAGATTAGTGCAACAGGGGAAGGAGAAGCTTATCCAACAAAAGAGGACATGCCCACATCAACACCCAGGCTGAAAGGCTGGGAGGGCCAGCTCTGTGTCCAACGCCACACCTCCGCACAATCAATTCCATGTGCCAACTTTCTGGGCTGCAAACTAGTGAAACAAAAACAACACAAGCCAGCAAAACACAAACTTGGACTTCACCAGAGCGATGTCTAACCCCCAACTGAGCTGTCTTGTCTGGAATGATGCACAGGAAGCCCCCTGATGCTTAGTTTATAATGCAAATATTTTTATTGACTTTGACTTGATCAACATAAGTAGAATATGAAAACCCACTTATGATTTCAAATGGTGTTTTGGTTTAGTTAAAAAATAAAATGTTTAACATGCAGTCCATAATGTGAAGGAAAACATAAGAGTATTTTAGAACATACAGGTTAAAAAAGCAGAGACATTTTTATACCTTTCAACCACGAAATCATTGATATTCAGATAGAAGAGTATTTTGAAGACATAACAAAATCTATTTCTAATACAAATTCCTGAAATCAGACATGTCGCTCATTTTCTTTGATGAGCATTTGGCCCAATGTGTAGGCCACCATTTAGATCATCTGTATCTCACAGCAGAGTGCCCAAGTGCGATGTTGCCCTCTGGCTCCCAAATCCACTCCTACTATTATGAAGCAACAGAGTCAGTGATGATGGCTAAAGTCAACAGATTTATATCAGAGACCAGGACTGGAGTTCCCAGTGTCTCATTTCACTCGAGCCTAGTTCTAATTGTTGTGGGCACTTGAGGAGTCAACCTGTGGATGGTTGCATGTTCTGTCTCTTTATTTTTCCTAACTCTCTCATTAGGTTTGGCTCTTAAATACATAAAGGAGTTCCTTCAACATGTCACTAATTTTCACAAAATTGGCACAAATACGTAACTCAAATTTAGAAGCGATCTGGTGATTTTGCTAAATAAATTAAAAAATAATTCTGAGACCATCCCTTAATAGGTTTGGCAGTGATGAGAACAACGGACATAGTTTACTCACTACTCCATCCTATAATCTTCTGCTGTAGTCCATAGAATGTCATGCAGCACTGAATTTCAATATTCTTTTCTGATTTCTTTGATTCAAACCACCTAAAATATTTCCACAATCCTAAAACTATTTAGAGACACAATATTCACGCCTTGATTAATTGTACTAAACAGAGATTTACAACACTTAGAGAAAGTAAATGATTACCTACATAAAATTTCATGGCTTTGCAACCAGTTTGCAGGCACTGATACACATAACCCTAAACACTAAATAGAATGGGACATTTTTGCTTGCTGTACTTTAAGATATACCCTGCAAAATATTTACAATTCACAAATGCTTTGGAACACTCCATAACTATCCAGTGTCATATATTTCAGTGCATGCTTGTCTGTATAATAATAATAATATGTTGAATATTTTAATATATCGCATTTTGCTAAGTACCCACCAGCTCTGTGACATGAAGAAGTGACTTCTTCACCATTTCTAAGATATGGTAGTTCACAGCCAGAGCCAGATGCTGCCTATATAAAGAAGATAAGTGGCAGTGGGCTGCAAAGACGTGGACTGCTCACCTGGTTTGGTTGCTTTAAAGCGTGTGTCGTGCAGTACTGTGCCCTGCACTGAAAACGGGTACACGTAATACATAAGTCAAAGCTTTTCAATTAAAATATGTTCTGCAATTTATATTTTGTCTCCAAGCCCAGCAGAATCATCAATATTTGGGAAATTGCATTTTCTCGATTTTCGGTTTCTTTCTTAATAAGCACATCAACTATTTAAGTCACAATTGCCAAGATAATCAACTTGAGTGACAAAATCTGCTGGTGAGCATATTTTTCTTTGCATTGTCAGAGTCAAATCTTCAGAGAACAAAAGAGGCTTGTAACGAGACAGAAGTAGTTGTGAGAAAAGGCATCACAGGCGGTTTCCTGACGGAGAGACTGCGATATGATCATCCCAAGCTGTTTTGGCAGCCACTCTTGTGGTCCATTAGCCTCACTGTCAGGAGCAGGACGCCTGTCAAAGCCCCAGCAAAGCAGATGGAATCTCGGCAAACGTGCTGCCCCCTGACCACAGACGAGTCTCATGAACCATTTATTTTAATTTTGCAGATTTTGATCTTCTGTTGTGTTCTCCACAACGCCAAAGCTTTATCTCAGTAGAAAATAACATCAAGTAAGAAAATATTGCAATGATAGCAATGAAATGGGGGAAATGCTTTTTCAGAGCTTCTTAATGCTACAAGCTAGGGTAGTGATGCTGAGGGCAGCAAAGCTATACATTGATCATGCATCAAGATTCTTTAATTTAAACAAAACACATGACACTTTTAATGTTTAAAAGGAATGTGTAACTGCCAGCGTGGTCAAGTAACACATGAATCCTCCAACTATGGTGCCAGCAGTCCATGTAAGCGACTAGTAAGACTCTCAGCTGCTCTCTTTCCAAGCCAGTTCCATACTTATGACTTAGCAAAGCTTCAGAGGGTGGCCCCATGAGCGGCTCTTGGTCTCAGGTGGAAGACCCATAAGAAGCTCCTGGATCCCAGGTTTGGAACAGCCAAGCTCAGGGCATTGCAGGCATTTGTGGAATGAATCATTCCATGGAAGATCTCTTTCTCTCCCTCTCTCCATAACTCCAAATTTCAACTCAAATCTTTTAAAAAGGAAAGCAATAATAAGAATTATATAATGTGTGCGATATTATAATCCTTTTTAAAAAATGAGCTCATTGTGTTAAGCTACATTGTTTGCATGATCTTCAATGTATAAGGTGATTTCTTTGCTTTTCTGAAAAATTGAAACAATTTTATATAAATATATATATATTTAATGCTTTAATTGAGACAATGTATCTGTGTATATGCCATGGTTTAGGATAATGAGTTACAGTGAAGAAGCTCCTCTACTAATTTGAAGTATTAGAGAATTCCAGATTCAATACTTTCCGTGGTCCCAAACTATTTTTTGCCATGTTTTCAGTTTCTTGGTAAGTATATGCTGGACTAAATGGATATATGGACAATTTCCAGTTACACAGGACACCCTTACAGGAAAATGTGACATTGGGAATTAAAGGGAAAGAGTCAGAAGCTGTTAACAGCATTGGAAATAAAGGTGACTACACTTAAAATTCTTTGTTAACATCTCAATTAACATCAGCAAATACAATATTGTGTTTAAATAGCAAACTATGTGAAATTCAGTATATTTAAAACTCAAGAAATGTGTATTTAGTCTTTATAAATGTAAAAATGAGTGCATACAATTTTAATTTTGTGTATGTATAAGCAATTATATTCAACATGTATGAACTACTATACATTCACCACACCTAATTTGCTATCTTATTATTAATACTCTCTATCACTTCATTTTCAAAACAACTTAAAACTCACTCCATATCTGCATCTCTCTACGTTTATATATAACTTTACGCCATTTATTTTACTTCCACACATTTTGATCTTTTTTGTTCACTGAACCTACCATGACTATATAACTAGAATAGAATAACTAGGGAGAAAAAAAATGCTAGTAAGGCTATGTTATCACCTCTGTTTCCTGTTTATTTTAAAAGTATATATTTTTTCAAAATGCATAATAAGCAACATTATATATTTCAATTGAGGAGGTTTGGAATAAAATTATCATAAAAAATTTGATATAATCTAAAAAATATCTGAGCACATTTCCTAGTATGCAATTATCACTAAAGCATACAATATAAAAATGTTAGCACATTCTTATCTTTATTATCCTATTCATAAACACAAGACAAAATGTGCTTGCACATTTCTAACCCTTTACTTTCTTTAAAAATCAATATTTCCATTCAAGCACAAAAAACAGGGCTATTAAAAACATTGTTTTGAAATAGGCTAATTGTACTGCCTGCAGAAGTGAGAAGTAGTTGTAAAGGAGAAAGAAAGCTTTTTGCCCCAAGAGCTTACTCACTTAGCCGACTTTACGGGGCTTGGGATAAGGAGCAATGCAAAAAGAAGTTTCCTGTTGATACTTTATTCTACCATGCACACTGGCAACACAAAACTGCAGCTTTACCATCTGCTAAATCTTACTCTTACACTGAAGGAATCTCCCTGATTTACAACTCATTGTGTTCTAACCTGCTGACTCAAAACTGTCATAAAGTTAAGAATGTATATCCAGAGGCAGACTACTTTGCATATTGTGAAGCCTAATTGTTTCAGTGGTTTTACAGTTTCCATAAACCACCCACAAGCAGCTGGCAATGCTTAATTAAGAACAGACTGAAAGTGTCTGTACTTCCTCTGAAAACTACCTTCCAAACCTCCATTTAATAGAATCAAATAAAGTCTAGTCAAGAGATGGTATATATATATATACCAGTCAGTGGCTACATATTACGTTAATTAAAATGACAATAGTTTGAAGTGTGACTGCTTTTATCCAAGACTAATTTATGAATGAATATGTGGAATTACTTTAGGTCCTGCTACAAAAACAAACACAGAAAATTTAGTATGTTGTCAATATGCAAGGGAGGACTGTGATAACTGAGAGGGGAAAAATAAAGAACGCAGTTTTCTGTACCATTACACAGCTTGGAGGCAGATCCTGAGACCGAAGAAAAACAGTGAACCAGAACCACCCAACTGGGGAGACTTTCTGGCACTCTTTTTCTGTAATATTTTCCCCTTTTATAAGTCATTGTTACTCCAAGAATGACATCAGTACTCTACTCTGCTTGTTCCACTAGTTACAGTTGAAATCCTGGGGGGTGGGAGGAATTGATGAAGCAATAGGCAGAAAACTAAAAGAGAAAGAAAGTTACTTGTTTTGGGAATTAGATACTTAAGGCACAAGGCAGCATCTCTTGTTCCAATTCTTTCTGCCTCTATCATAGGTTGTTCAGAAATGAACAACAAAGAAAATGCTGAATGCACAATCGAATATCCTTCCTGCAGAAAAACATGGGCAAAACCCACTGTTGGTAACAACATGAATGGAACTGCAGGTCATAATCAACGTGAAATAAGCCTGGAACAAAGAAACACCACATGATTTCAGTCTTCACCCGATATTAAAACATCTTTGCTCAAAGAAATGAAGAATAAAACAGTGGTTACCAGAAGCCAAGAAGGAAGATAAAAGGGATGATGGAGAAAGATGGGTTTATGAGGGTAAAGTCACAGGATGATAGGAGGAATCACATGTACTCTGAACAGACAACAAAATTTCCCAGCTGAGGATTCTTGCTCCACCAGCTTTAGATAGTCACAGTGGGAGATACATTTTCTACAGACAATGGGTACTAAGCCAGATGCCTAATTAAATCATGAAGGTAATTTGTCCACACTTCCGAGAGCAGTTATCTGGTTTTCCTGGCAGATCCTAACTACTTCCAACGCTATCACCTGTGCTTTAACATTTTTCATTAAATCATTTGTATAAAGTTGGAAAGAACACAGAAACCAAGGCTCTAAACCCTAGAGAGTATTATTATTTAGGTTTTTCCTACATTTATTCAAATATTCTGTGGTTTTCATGCCAGAATTGATAGGAATAATTAAAGTATTTATTGCAGAAAGATGAAAAGTTCAATATGAAAAGAGAAATTTGAAGGACACAGCTATACAGATTGAGCATAAGGAAAAAATAATTTTTTACAGAAAAAAGCTACATACACAAAAAAGCCATATTAATTATATTTAGTTTGTATCAGAGTCTTGAAAATGGTTCTTAAAATATTTTTAATTAGGTAAATAATAGAAGGACATTTTCTGGAATCGTTGTTTACTATTTATTTGATTGAATTTTGGAACAGATTCCCTTAACTCTCTCTGTACTCTTGCCAGTTTAAGCAAACTGTGTTAATCTCAGTCAAAGACGATCCTAATTCGGAAAGAAATCGGATAACCTAATCAAAGGACAAAGTTTTATTGATGTCTGGAGAGCAGTTTGATTTTACTCTGAAAAAAAAATTATGCAGAACTAACCAAAATTTCATTAAAACCAGGAATCTTATTCCTATAACATCTATTGTTTTTTGTCTGTTTTGTTTTTGTTTTACTCAAAGAAAATGGCATACTCTTCAATTGAAAAATGGAAATTTTACTGATTTTTTTCACTGAAAATGATATCAAAATGTGTTTTTGCCCAAGTACCTCATTATCTCTAGGTACAATATGGAAAATAAATACCAAGAAAACTGAGCCAAGTGGCATAGGGGACTCCCATAAGATTGATAAACAGGATTGGTTCCCATGCAAGATTATAACGCATAACATCGTTATCTAGAACTCATTTTTAACAGTGAAGACAACTAAACATTGAAAATCAGAATCTAACAAACAAGCCTGACGACCTTGCTCAGTGTAAGAGGAACCAATTCTGAGTACCTGAGACATTGGATACTAGGAAAAGAAACCCAATGTATTTCTTTTCATTTTTCACAGAAACGAGTTGTAGTAATGATCATTACTGTTTGAAAGTTGACCTAAATTCCAAATGTTTTGCTCAATCTGGAAGTATACCAAAGTCATTTCCTTAAACAAATATGAATGTATACATATTTAAAAAGTTCAAGCAAGGGTGGGTGTTTTTATATAATAATCAGAGCTGCCGTTTGGGTTACCCACATTATCATATTGCTAGTTAGTGTCTACCTGGAATTCTGATCTGTTTTCCTTTAAATGCAGTTGGGAAGCAGCCAATGACAGTCCCTGTCGTTGATTTTTCACCACTCATATAATAGAACCTAGAAAAAGTTTTTGGCTCCATTTTTGGCTGCAAATAACCCTGGCTATTGAAGACATTTGGGAAGTAAATAAGTAGGTAGAAGACTGTATCTCTTCTCTCACTCTAAAATTGATAAATAACTCTTTTTTGGAAAGCTAAAGAAGATAGAAAATATGACTAACAAGAAGCACAGCTAAATTGTTTTAAAAAGTTAAATTAATAATATTTCTATCCTTTCTTTACATGAGGCACAATAACAGGTACTTCTGAGGTTAGTAGGTGGAATAATGTGTAGTCCCACCTTTAAAAAAGAGGCTTACATTTAAACTGTCACATAAGGGAATACACGTGTAAGTATTGTGATCATAGCTATTAACAGGAAACAGAAATTGCAAACAATGTGTATGCAAAAGTGATAAAGAAGCTTTCAATGATAATTTCACAGTAAATGACATTCAGTACAGAAGAAAAAGAATGACTTGAAATGTATTTCAGAGGAAAAAAAGATCCCGATGTGGAATTTGAATTTAATGTTAGTGAACAATTGAAGGCATGTATTTCCTTTGCATTCTGGATGTTCAAACAGCTAATAAAAATTTAATTCAAACCAGTATGATGCATCGACAGCCAATGGCTACACTTTTGTCCCACTTTTTCACAAGAATTGTGGTTGTTAGTGGAGCCTGCTAAGTTCTCTCTTCATTAAGCATACCAAAATCCTTTACCTTGTGCCAGGACTCTACACATTGTGAGTAACGCTAGGGGAAAAGTAATGGCCTCTTTTTTACTTGCTCATCTTCCTCTCCGAATCACAACCTCTTGCGTGTCTGTGTGTGTGTTTTCTGCCTTTTCTTTCCCTTAAAAAGCAACATCTCTCCAGGTATTTATCCTTATGAAAGATATAAGAGTATTTGTTCTCCTATATTAACAACTTTCATAGAATATACTTTTTTTCCGTTTTTCAAGAAGCCAAACATGAAAAAAAAAAACACAGATATAGCAATTGTAATTTAATAGTGTCAAATATTAGCCTGCTGTATGTGACAGAAATCATGATACGGAGGAATCAGGCAATAATATTAAGTAGCAATAGCCATGCAAAATTTTCTGCCAGTCTTTCATTGTAACTTCACCCCATTACTTCTCAATCCAATGCATCCACTTTCCAATGAAGCAATGTATCTGTTCTGGGACCAGGATATAAAGACAAACGGTGTCTTTATGCAAGTTAAGCTTTATGTGATGACACTTGAATCCTTCCAGAAACACATATGCTAAGCTTGAGCCCATTAGTATATTCCAGTGGTATACCACTCTCCACCCCGCCAAAGGGAGGACACATGGGAATGTGACCCTTCTTTCACACTGAACCTGAATACAGGTCCTTCTCTCCCTTTCTTTCCTCACAAGCTACTCTCTGGCCCACTCATTAGTGGTATCTCTTCATGGATTTGGCCAACACTCAAAAGGTGAATGAATATTTACTCACTGCCTCCTTATTAACCAAATGCATTGTCACTTTGGCATAGTATTTATATCTCTGCTCTGAATATCCATCTCTGTTGGCAAATGAATTCTGAAAGACAATTGAGCTGTAACGTTCCATAGCAATTGTTGGGAACTGTATGTTGGAATACGTACCCTACAATAATTTGACATTAACATGTATGAATCAATACAAATCAATGATATTTAAAAATGATTAACTCTAATTGTCTGAAATAAAATTAAATATGTTTTTGTTTCAAATCGCTGTAATCTAATAGATCTAGGTGAATAATTTAAAGAACATTGAGTACATGAATGAAGAAAAGATACAACGGTTTGTTGGGGATGCTTATAAATGAACTTTTGGTCCTGTTCTGAAATTCAGCAAGTGCTAAAACACCAGTCTTAAGAAGAAATAATGATTTAACCAAAGCAAGTTGAAAACCAGAATAAGCTGATAGAGAGCAAGGCTAATAAGAAGGAATAGTGAAAGGACTGTCAGCCTAGCATAGTGAGATGGGTTAACTCATTTAGCAAATGTGTTTTATGTTAGTTGTGCTATACTTGTAAAAAAATTTATTTTAAATAAAATTCCAGCTGAGCCGATTGCCAAACAAGGGACAGCAAGCTAACAAGAAAAGGGAATAAGGACAAAGAAAGATACCATTGAGAAAAAATTAAAAATGCAAAACACTATTTTGGGATCGGTGCAGAGAATGTGACTGATTATTCACAAGAATTTTTAAAATATAAATGATATTGCAAATCATGCATTATTCAGAGAACTGAAAGACGTAGAGGTCAATGTGCAGAAATCCCAGAGCTTGAAGTAGACATTTGAAAAGTGAGCTAAGCGAGGAGAAAAGTTTTATTTAAAGTATGTCTCAAATGCCAATACTGCTAAGGTGAACTTATTACAATTTCCATAATCAAATAAGTTCTGCTTTAATTACTTTTGATTCTACAAGAGACATTTGTTTAAAAATATCAAAATATCTCACTTTCATGTGTTCTTTAATTAACAGGGAATTCTAATTTGAGAGATAACTTTAAAAAGGGGGTTTCAGAAGTCTAGTAACAGAATTATAAACTGCACAAGGAAGAAAATAAAAATATATAAAGAAAAACTCAATGTTGAAAGATCATAAATGTTATCATATTAAAATACGTAGGTAGAAATTTAACTGAATTTGCTTTGTGAATTTGACATCATGAGGAATTCTAAATTTGTAGGGAAAAAGAGAAACAATTCCAAGCCTTGGATGCAAGTGATTGCTCTGTGAACAATAATCTTTGTGATATTAGCTTTGCTCTACTTTATAGACATTATATACTAATTTCCAAAACAAAAGACTTAGAGCTTGAACCAGTAATTGCGTGGTGACCATGATGGCAAGAGGAATTTACTTTGTTATTATAAAAGAGAGACAGAAAGAGACTAACATGATAAAAGGAAAATATTTCAAAGTATTATTATAAATGTAGCTTCTTTGGAGTCTGAGGTCTGCCTTTTCACTCAGGTGGAATTCGGATGCTTCTTTGGTAAGAAACCCGAAATGAAAACTCATGAACGTGATCTGAACTGTCGGCCTTTACTAAAATCAAAGTGATTACTAAATTATCTGAAATATCTAGAAACTCTTATTGAACATAAAGAAGGAAGTGTAAAGCAGCATCTCTGTGTACATGTTTTCTTGTTTGCCTTCATTTTAAAGGATTTATTTCATTTTTTCATTTTATTACTTTTTATGACACATTTCCAAAGCATACAGGATTTCCCTAACCCCTTCCTGAGTCTGCAAAAGTGTTGATATTTTAAATAATTTTAACTATATATTCTTTTCTGTATGGTTTCAGTAAAATAATCTTTTTTATTTTAATATTGATTTACTTTTATTTGAAAGGCAGATTTACACACAGAAGGAGAGTTAGCTGTATTCCATCTGCTGATTCATGTACCAAATGATACCAACTGCCATAGCTGAGCTGATTGGAATCCAGGAGCCAAAGTTTCTTGCAGGTGTCAAATATAGGTGCAGGGCCTGTTTTCCATATGGAGATTTAAAAAAACATAGTTTCTACTTCCTGGCTTTGTGCTGAGCAACTCCTGGCCACTATGGACCGAGGTGTGACCATCCAGAGAGTGAATCACTGAATGGAAAATTTCTCTCCATTTCTTCTTCTCTAACAAATACGGATATGGATGATTTCCAAGCGAGGTCACTAATATTAATGCTAGCATATTTCTCACAAGTAATTTCATTCAGTGAAGTTGTGAACATTTGTAATGCAAAAAAGTTAAATGATCATGAACATATTAATGTATTTCTGATAATTGCTGCTTCCTGATATCTGGTGATTAACTGCTTCATTATGTAATTATGATCATGACTCTCAAGTATCCAAGTTCTGTGGTCCACTATTATGTGTGTGCATGTGTATATATACATATATATACGCACACGCATACATATACACATGCTATTTGAGTTATTTCCTGAGGACTGCTTATTGTTTCCTTTCCAGAGCCATGTACTGGTGGCATGGCTACCTGGCTGCTTCTTTTGCAGCAAGAGCAGGGAGGGGCCCCCTAGATCTGAATATTTATGGGGAAACAAGGAGATGAGAATGAGTCTTTAACATTTTTTCCTGAGCAATTCTTTAAGCTGTTCTGCTCATGATGTGACATCCAGTTTCTTCCCAGGACTGTAGTAAGGTATCATTGTTTTGAACTGATGCACAGGGCTGGGACACTGCTGCTTCTGAAGACAGCTACACGGGAATTTCAAAACAAAATAACTATACCATCTGCAGAAGATTCCATTCACCAAGTCTCAGTGGCATAGGGTGCCACACAGGTGTGGGTTTCTCTGGGGAAGGCAGAAACACACTAATTTGCCAGCATGCGAAACTGTTTTTAGTTTGTGGTGTGCGTAGGTACTGCTGGGGTGGGCACTGCCTTGCTCTTTATCCACACGGTAAAGTGCCTCTAAGTTAAGGGTTAGCATTACGCTGAGGTTTTTTCCTGATGCCTCAGCTCCGTGAGGCTGGAGGATATGAGCTGCAGGACGCCCATTGACCTCCTGGGTAAATGTAGTTCCACAAGTGATAAAGCTGTAGACAGTTGAATAATAACTGCATTAATTGAGTGTGAAGATATTATTGTTGGAAAATCCTACCCAAGTAACACTTTGTCTCACCTTCTCAAGAATTAGCTTTCCTATTAACTAATGTAGAGAAGACTCACCACTGTGTATCTTAATGATATTAGTACCGCTCTTTCTTGTCTGATGCCTTTACAGACAAGTGTATTTTCTTAGCTATCCTGTTGAGCATAACCCTCTGTGAGCTTCTGGCTTCTAATAAAATATTTGATACAATAATGAGCTGTGCTTACCCGAGAAGTTGGCGGCCCAATCCTGGTCTCCAGAGTAGATTCAGGGATCCAACTACTGAGCCACCATCTACTGCTCTCACGATGCACATTAATGGAAAGGTTTGATTGGCATTACAGCAAAAATTGCAAACAAGACACTATACTAAGGGATGTGGGCATATCAGAAGAAAGATTAAAAGCTATGTCACTAAGTCTTAAGTTTTAAATTCTTTGACCAAGCACCACACCGACTGGTTAAATGTCCCTGCCTATAGAAGCCAATTATTCCAACTTACTTTTTATCCTTTATTATCAAACACAATGTGACCACAGATAGCTATGACTTTATAACTGGATATAGGCCTTTTGCGAGTAGCACTGGTGGGTGAGGTATTTCAGAGAGTTTAAAGAAGAACCAATAGCCCCAACCTTTTGTCAGTACAAGAAAAGCAGTTTGTCTTTAAAACGGTGGAAACCCTCCAAAAGTTTAAAGAATTTAAGTGGTCTGCAAAGGCAATATGATTGAAAAATCTCTCTACATGTAATTAGCCATTCATGTTTAAGCATCTCAGACTTGTTCTATACTGATCTCCAGATCAAGACCTACGGGTATACAATGGAAACATATTGAAATATTTCTCACTGTTTAATTCTAACTTGAAGTATTAACAAAGTGCCCATCTATGAAACAATGCTTCTCATCGGCAGTTATACTTACAGCCGCCCTGAAAGCTGAAAATGGACCTCGGATAAAACATTTTTTTGGCCACCAAAAGCTCAAATACTTCCTTATGTTCAAAAGTCCACTGAAATCAAAGAGCTTCCACTTGGGATCTAAAAGTAGGTCTCAAAACAGACAATCCGTTTGAAAAGAGAGAGGAGAAAAAGATCTGACCTTCTGCCTTCCATCTGTTCAAGCTTCCAGGCAAGAATAATGTGTGCTGACTCAGGGCAGAATTGAACAAGGGCACAGGACCTAATATTGCAGTCCTCATGGTGGAGCTCTCAGTCTGTCCAAATATTCACAGGAGGGAAATGAATCAAACTCCAGGAAGATGGTGGAAAGTGGTAGACAGCTTTGATTTTGGATTAGTTACCTCAGCGGCCGAGTAGCAGAACTGACTTGTATGCTAATTCTGACATATCACAACTTTTATATGATGCAAGGCAGCCAGTATGTCTGTGTCCTCCCATTGGCCTATAAGTTGGGGATTAAGGAAACTGTGAACCACCTGACGCTTTGAGAGCAGCACAGTGTAGGCATTCTGAAGGCACTTTTACTCCTTCTTGGTGCAACCACCCTTCCATCAACATGAAAGCTGTAGTCAAGACACGTCAATGAAAGAAAGACCCCAGGACTCTCTTCACCTTTTCTGTAGTTGGATCTTTAAGACTGGAAAAGGGTGTTATTTTTCACCTCCTCCCTTTCCCCCAAGTCAGAGCCAGGAAATGTGCTGTGTCCTTTTAGGCCATGCCTGCAGTGTAGAGGAGGACAGATACGACAGCCCAAGCTGGCATCCCAAGGGGCACAGGAGTCCCTTGTGTGCAGCTGCACATGGCTAACCTAGCCATGGAAGATACATGAACTCCCTGTGACAGTAGAGTGCACTGATTTCGTAATTGCTCTGTGAAGGTTGATGCTAACTAACCTCATAGACTGATGTACAAGCATCACAGGGATCTTACGACCTGGCTTTCCAGAATCTTTTTTTATTTAAGGGTTCCTGCTTTAGTCAGCAGGTGAAAAATATTTTTGACGACGTAAATTCTCAACATCCAAAAAGTTTCAGGGTATATGTAACAAAAAAAAATCACTTAAGCAAGTCTATTCTCCTTGTCTCAATAAACTTACTCTAAAACAGGAGAAGACATGTTAGCTACGTAAAATATCTTTTCTTGCCACAGAAACTTGTCCTGCTCACTTTGTAACTGCTAGAATCCACGTTTCAAGTTTTCTGTGCCATGACTCAAAGTGAGGGCTAACATGAGCCGCCATTCTGCTTTGGTGGGGCTGTGGGAATCTAACAAAAATCAGAAAAGCCCAGCCCTTTAGGCAGATAGTTTGTATAATAAATCCTTTGAAACTAGAATTATAGCTTTTGGTACACATTTTGACTGATTATAAGATGATCACTTATTAATCCTGAATTATTTAAGGGCCAAATAAATTACAGAGATACATATACTTCTGCAAAAAAAAAAAATGTGTAACTGAAATAAGATTAATAAGGAAACACATTCATTATTTGATTCGGTTTGAAATTGTCATACGGACTATTAAATGCAAAATGGATTTGCATATTTTGGATTCATGCAGTCGTTAACATGCTTACCTGAAGCTAAAGCTTAAAGAGCCAAAGCATCAAATGCAACAAGCCAAGTAGGATCGAGTAAGCATTTCAGCAACCACCTCCACTGCAAGCATTCCAAACAAACAGCACTGTTACAGTTTCCCATACCTACAATGTCACTGCTCTGTTAGTCATTATTACCCAATGCAAAGATTTTTTTTAGATATTTTAAAATGTATTCTAGAAAAAAAAAAAAAAAGAAATTCAGTGTCTTTCTGTAAATCAATCCATTGCCAAAGGAAAGTGTGTTTAATATGGAAGGAATTCAAAGAAAATATTCCTTAAAATGAAAATGCCATTTTAAATGCTAATATTTAAATTTTGATGTACTGAGTAAATTGCTCTCATATAGCCGTTTACCTTTGGATTAGAAGGCTATGTCAGAGAAGTCTGATATTTCTCAAAATACTATTGTAATATTTCTTATTTCCCTCTTCTTCTGTCGGATTAAGGAGATCTCCATCTGTTTCTAGTTTCTTGAAACTTCCTATTTTGTAATTTTAAAGGGGCCTTAAAATATTGTTCTTGAAATGTATTCACATATTGTTTCGCTTACTATTCCTGTATAAAGCTCTATTTTGCTAAACATACTATTTGTATTTACTGTCTAGTTTTAGAAACCAGAACAGTGTCTGAGGAATATAGCTACTTGAATTCATCAAAATACAACCAAAAAAGTATTTTAGTGTACTGAATTTGCAGCTTCACATTTTTAATTAATATAAAATGGAACTGCAAATCCATTAAGACTGAAGATATGAAAAAAGATGCCAAGAAATCTACAGGAAGAATGAGGATGGATAAAATCTATTTTAAAGACATTAACTTTATTTATTAACATAGTTTCATAACTGAACTTATTAATGGATGGTCTTAAATTTAGAATAAAATTAGTTATGGTACAATTATAATACAGATGACTGTGTCTAAAACATCTGATATGGAATGAGATCCAAGATCTTCATGAAAAAGGATCAAATTAAGCAGAAAATATTGAAAAGAGTAAATATCTAGTTCTAGGTTCTTCCAAGTATTTCATAACTTTCCAATCTAAGTATACAGACCATGTGTAATTTATTGAGGTCACACAGCTACATAATTATGTTTATCTATGTATTTCTCTTCACTTATCTCTGTCTACAATTGCCCATTATAAGTTAGTGAGCGTAGGCATATCTGTAGCAGGGAATCTGGAGATTGATGGTGAAAGTCAAGGATGAAACATACATTACGCTAATTTTTAATGTGTAAATTTTTTAATTTGAGAAAAGAAACACAGCTACAATTACCATTCACCCACACGTAATGGTTACAGGGATTTAGTGATGAAATTATGTAGACAAGGAGTAGGGAAGTTTGGTAAGAGCCATGAAAACAAATCGTGGACTACTTCACTGGGCCAATTTGCCAGAGAGAAAGGTATCTGTTCAGTTTGAAGTATAGAAAAAAAAAAAGCCCTTCTTTTTGTTGCATATCATGAACACTGATCTCCCTGTCTTACAAAGCACATGTTTTCATTCTTTTCCTCATAATTCTTCGAGCTCACAGTGCATGTACCAACACCTCCCCACAACCCTCTGCCAAGAGAGCATGATCCACAGGCGAATGCGGTAGTTACTGCTGAGAAAGTATTTCTCAGATTATACATTTAGTCGTGTAGCTCTCTCAGGCCTGTGGCCACTGTTTCACATGCGTACTTTCAGATGGAAGATGGATTCCCGATGAAACTTGAAATGTGTAGACAATGGGATGCAGGACTGTCTGACATTGTCTGTACCAGCAATGTCGTGGTACACTGAAATAAGAGACTGATAGAATTATGATTCCTTACGAAGGACTACAGCCTTGTAGCAAAATATGGAAAATCTGTCGGGGGGTGCAAGTTTGGGGGGAAACCAGTCTATACAAAATTGAACTACATAATTCAAAATTTCAAAAAAAATAAACAGAAAAAATGCATGCTGCATTGAGAATTTTTACTAAATTCTAATAACAATATTTAATCTTTAAAACAGATACTGAAAAGCTGTGACGTAAATTAAAATTTTTCCCATAAAAAATTTCACCCATTTGACTCAACCTAGAATTAAAGGAAAGAAGAAAACATGAATAAAATACTGACTTTTATTTTGTCTCTTAAGATTTTTGAGCATGTTTCACTCACCTGTTTTTTTTAAGCTTGAATGATATGACATTATATATTATTTTTTGAGAAATGTGTGGTTAGAGAATAAAAATAATGGTTGCTCTTGGTTGAATACCCACAATGTTCTTCTTGGCAGTTTGCTAAGTGTTTTTCATGTTCTATTTTATTGAATTCTAGGAATAGAAATAAAGTCATCTTTGTTTCTAGAAGTGCTAGCCTCAGGATAGTCAAGGTTACCCTTTTGTGAAATGGAGATGACCCCATTTCAATCTAAGCCTCAAGACTGGTGTTTTGAGAAATTGATTGTTTCTTGTTGTAACTGTTTAGAGGGTGATGCACAGCCAAGGAAACTGAAACACAAGAGATTGCTGCTTCTTATTGCGAGGATTTTTAGACTAGGATGAGTAGTATTCACAATCTCCAAAATCACAGGATTAATTATGAATGTGGGTGAAATTATACTGAATTTTAAATTATAAGATTATTTCTAAACTACATGATACTTAAATCACACATGGCTTAGAATTGTTTCCAAAATGTAAAAATGAAACTCTTGACAATGACCTAGCTATATTTTGTCTGGGATATATCTATAGAAAACAAAAGGGGCACATTAAAGCCATACATCGATACTCACAAGTTTACTGTAGCACAATCCACAATAGCCAAATGAAATCAATCGGTGTGTTCAGGGACAAATGAATGGAAAAACAACAACAAAAAGGACAGGAAATGACTAAGTCATAAATAGAAATGATGTCTTTCTCTTGTGGCGACACAGATGGGACTGAATAATATGTTAAATGAAATAAGCATGACATCTATGTAATCTGGGTTTATATGTACAAAAACTCAGTAACAACCAGTACAACTATAAATTATAAAAGAACTTAGCAATATTGGTCGAACTGTAAAAAGTTCAACCCATAGAAGCTGAGGATATACCATTGATCACTTTTATGCAAAATGTACAAGTTATATTTTCAAAGCAAATCTTAAAGATTCAGCCTCAGATGCAACATAAATTGAAACATTATCGGTACAGAGATGAACAAATGTTAAATATTAACATTTCTTTGAAAAATAAAAATGGTTTTAATCCAGATTTGAATAGCCTATATTGTTATGATGCATTTGAAGTTTCAGTGATCAGTATTATTACATAAAAGGGAACATTTATTTTATTTTATTTAAAATATTTTTTTATTAAAAAAGAAAATTTACACAGAGAGAGAGAAACAGACAAAAAGATCTTCCATCCACTGATTCACTCCCCAGATGGTCTCAATGACAGGAACTGACTCCATCTGCAGCCAGAGGCCACTTGCCCTCAGTGTCTCCTAGGCAGGTTCAGGGCTGCAACACTTTGGGTGATTCTACATTGCTTTTCCAGACTGTAAGCAGGGAGCTGAACGGGAAGTGGAAAAACTGGGATATGAACTGGCTTCTATATGGGGTGCTTAATCTTGTGAAGAGTTTAAAGATACACAAAAGAGGGGGCAATTATAAAAGAACTGAGCGTTATGGGTCCAACCATAAAAATTTTAAAAACATCTCACCTCTGCTGTAACTTCACATGAAAATATAGCAAGACAGATAAAATAACGTTGAACTTATGCTAAGAATAGCATTGATAGAGCATACCATCCATTTACAAAATGAGCTTTGGGCCATGTAGTAGACCAGAGGCTAAAAAGTCCTCACCGTGCACACTCCGGTGTGCAGTGGTTTCTATGCCAGCATCTCCATTTCCTTCTAAGCTCCCTGCTTGTGGGCTGGAAAAGCAGTAGAGGATTGCCCAAAGCTTTGGGACGTGCACCCCAGTGGGAGACCGAGAAGAAACTCCTGGCTCGTGGCTTTGGATTGTCTCAGTGATGGCCCTTGTGGCCACTTGGGGGGATGAACAAGCAGAAGGAAGATCTTACTCTCTGTCTCTCCTTTCTGTAAATGTGACATTCAAATAAAAAAAAATCAGCAAATAAATCTTTCTTTAAAAATTGAAGGTGTCAGATGATAAGTTTTATGGTTAACGCTGATATAATTATAAGTAAAGATAAAATATTTTTCTGAAAACTTGAGCACTATGAAGGTGATACTCTTTGATTGCTTTATTATCTTTCTTTGAAATTGTTCCCCTTGTTGCTCGAAATCCAAGAGGAAAATTGTTATATGAACTAGCTAATGTTTTTTCAGAGATAATTAATGTTGAGACTACTGGAAGCATTCACTTTTGTAATACAGAAAAATCATCATAACATCAAAATTATGTGAAAGGCTTGCTGACATAACAAATGTATAGTGTTTAATTAGTGTGCTACTCAGCTAGAATATTTTTTGTAAATGAATCCTGTCAGTTTTAATTTATTAAAAACTGTTCATAAGCGCTATATCAGCTTTACTTGAAAACAGATGACAGAACAACCAGTAGGAAAACAGCAAAAACAACGAAAAACTATACAAACATTCAAGGATAGCATAGGAAAAGACACGAAAGCCATTTCTTTGCAAAATAGCATTTTAGCATTTAGATAGCATGTCAAAAATATGTTCTATAAAACAAAGAAATTACACACTGAATTTTATTATGATTATTATTTTAGATCTTCTCTGCAAATACACTACCAAAATAATTAACATAAAACCTACAGAATGGGAAAAAGTGTGAAAAAGGCATATGATGGAGTATAAGGAAAGAAATAAGATTTTTAAAGCAAAGGATAAAAGCAACCCATTAAAAACTGTGTCATGATTATATGTATCAAAAAGTCACCAGGAAAAGATGGAAGAACATAATAAAAAGATGTTGTGTGCTGTATGTTTAGTAAATACGATTAAAATAATCACACACATGGGCCCGGCGTGGTCGCTCAGTGGCTGAAGCCCTCGCCTTGGCACAGATTTTAATCGCAGGTTATAATAACAGCAGCCATGCTTCCCATTCAGTGAAAGCAGTTGATGATGGCCCAAAGCTTTGGGACCCTGCATCTGAGTGGGAGACCTGGAAGAGGCAGCTGACTCCTAGCTTCAGAAAATGTCATTGGCATATTAATACAAATTAAATTAAACAGGTTAATTTCTTTGGCTATTTTGATGGTCATTTTTAAAATTTTATATTTCTGTTCTATTCATATGAATTACCTTCATTTTATTGCAACCTCTTTTCATTGTCTTATCTACGTGTTCCACTTTCTATTGCACAGGCCTTTTGCCACAGTTAAATTTAACCTTAAGATTGTTGAACTGCCATTGTTTCTTGATATCTTTTTTTACCCTCATTTTTTTTACCCTCATTTACTAGAAGGAAATGGCTTATTTAAGAAGCTAGAAGTTTTGAAGAAACAGCAACCTCAGTATTTAAAAGGTGTTCTTTCTATCAAACAAGGCAGCAAAAAGGATCTAGCTATAGGGGCAAGTTAGAAATACCATGAATTGAAGCAAATAATAATCTTGCAGGTTTGCAGGTTTTATTCTGTTTTTGGTCCTTCTGGGAAATCCAGATGTAACTTTCTTGATCATGGAACTCATCATCACATTGCTGAAAACTTCTTTGGATTCTCACAACACCACTGACTTTTTGACATTGAGTTAGTCAATCCTCACAGCTTTTTGTGAAAGCTTCAAAGTTTTCCTTACATAACCTAGCCTCTTACGCAAACAATGAAAGTTTCACTTATTTCTTTGCAATTGGGAAGGACTTTGGTCTGTCCAGATGTGTTTGACTTAGTACTGTTATTACATATTATTAAAAAATGTGGGAGTTTTCTCTCCCTTTCTCTGAAACGTGATAAAAAGGAACACCTACTTACTTGTCATTTTCCATGTTATACATTTGCTACATATTTTATAATGCACTTTATTAATCTGTTTTTGTTTTTCTAATGTCTGTTTCAATGCTTCTCTTCTCATTTCTGATTGTATTTGATGGGCCATTTTCCCAAGTTATTCTAACTATAATTTGATAATTTTCTTTCATTTTCACAACTGGTATCATGATTGTCTATTTATTGTCATTACACAAAATTAACTTACTTGAAAATCAGAGTTACAGAGAGGGAAATGAGAATCGACAGAGAGAGAAGCAGAAGAGGGAGAAACAGAGAGGGAAACGGAAGGGGGAAGAGAAGATTCTCTCCAGAGATTCACCCTCAACGTCATGCAACAGCCAAGGACTTGAAACAGCATGACATTATCAGCCAGAAAATCCATCCGGTGCTCTCACTTGATTGCCATGGACTAAAATTTTTCATTTCTTATCTGTTTCTCCCAGATACAGTGGTAAGAAACTTGGTCAGGACTGAAGCAGTTGGGATTTATACGTAGTCACTAAATGATACAGGTTGTAGACATCCAAGTGGTGGGTTAGTCCCGGCATCACAATGCTATCCTTTACACTGTCAGATCATTTCTTTTATTAATTTTGTGTCTGGACTTTTCCTTATTTGCTTATTTTTTAAAAGTATAATTCTGTTATCCTTATATGCTCCTGCTTTTGGAATGTAAACACTGATTGCTATCAGTTTCCTGTTAACACTGCCTTTGCTGTTTTCCATAGATTTGAGTATGTGTTATTCACTTTTTTTTCCAGGAAATTTGTGAAATTTCTTCTTTATTTCAACATTATCCATTGCTGTTTAAGAAATGCATTGTTTAATGTTGGTATATTCACGTAATTCCCAAATATTTCCTCTTTTTAAAAGCTCTATTTCTTTATTTGAAACTAACATTTATAGATAATGAGATACACACACACACGCACACACACACACACGAGTATAAGAAAAATCTTCCACCCGCTGGTTTACTCTCCAGTTGGCTACAAAAGCCATGACTGGGCCAGACCACAGCCACGAGGTAGGAGTTTCATCCAAGTATCCCAAGGGAATAGCACCAACTTCAGCTTTTTTCACTGCATTTCCCAGGACAATAGTAGGCAGCAGAATGGGAATTGGAGCTGCCATGGCACAAACCACAACATCTGATTAGTATTTGTTTTTAATTGATTTATTCTTGTTAGAATGGTAAAATAGAAAGAAGAAGAGAACGGAAGAAAGATCTTGCATGTGCTGCTTCACTCCTCAAGGGGTTGCAATGGCCAGAGCTGAGCTGACCAAAGCCAGCTTTTTCCAGTCTCCCATTAGGGTAGAGGATACCAAAACTGAGCCATCCTCTAATGCTTACCCAGGCCACAAGCAGGGAGCTTGATGGGAAGTGGAGCTGCCGGGACATGAACAGGGCTTTTAAAATCCTTGCTTATAAGATGAGGATTTTAGCCACTGAGACTTATTCCAAGCCCTATTCAAAATGGTAAAAAAATGTCTGTAAAATATTCTGTAAACTCATATTAAATAAATCAAAGAGAAAGTAAGGTATTCACAGTCAGACAAAGGGTAATAAAAAGATTTGTGCATTATAAACTTAAAGGTAAAATAAAAATTCAGATTACATTTCTCAATACAAAGCTCCATTAAGTTTAATTATACGTGTTTCAGTATTGTATCAACTATTTACTTCATCATTAAAGGACAGAAGGCTCTGAGACTTTCACTATGTCAATACAGCCATTTTAAATATATTATTAACTGATTAATGACATCTTACATAAATAATCAATTAAGTCAGAAAGAGCCACACGACAGCTGAAAGGAGTGTCTGATAATTTCCAGCTGACGATTGCCCCATTGTAAACAGAGCACTGAGCAACACTATTGTTTTTCTGGAGGACCCTCTCAAGATGTTTCCATGAGCATTTTTCACTTCAATCTTTGATGAACTTCTCCAAAATATTCTTGTAATAGGCAGAAGTAATCATTTTGCTGTTCCAGAAAGCCAAAATGTGAAATATATTTAGCAACAACCACAAAAAGGACCTGCTACTGTGACCTTTGCTTTACTTTTACAGAGCCTCTTGGTAGTCACGGCTGAGATGACATTTTGCATTTAGGATCATACTAGTAAAGCCATGATTCATTCTCTGTTTACAGTTATTTGAAGAATCAATGCAAGTTTTTGATCTTATTTAAAGAATTGTTGCAAGAGGACAGCCCAAAGACTTGGTGCTCTGCACCCATGTGGGAAACCAGTAAGCGGCTCCTGGCTCCTGGCTTTGGATTGGCTCAACTATGGCCACTAGGGGTGTGAACCAGCGAAAGGAAGATCTTTTTCTTTGTTTCTCCTTCTTTGTGAAAATGACTCTCCAATAAAAATAAATGTAAACAAAATAAAGTAGAAAATTGTTTCTTTAAGATTTATTTATTTACTTTCAAAGGCAGATTTAGATTAAAAAAAAAAGGTAAAACAGAAAAAATCTTCCATCTGCTAGTTTACTCACAAGTTCCACAACTGCCAAAACAGAGCTGATCCAAAGCCAGCAGCTAGGAACCTCCTCTAGGTAACCCAAGTTGGTGAAGGTTTCAAGGACTTGGACCAACCACTGCTGTTTTTCCAGGCTACAAGTGGAGAGCTGGATGGGAAGTAGAGCAACCTTGACATTAACAGGGCTTATAAGGGGAATCCAGTGCTCGCAAGAGGAATCCCAGCCAATTGAGCCATTTCAGCCAGGTGTATTTCTGGGGAATTCTCAGCATGATACATTGGTATCGAATATACTGACACACTTACTACCAATTTTAAATTTTTTGTTTGTTCTTAATCCATTAATATTTGCAAGTTATCTATGATATTTAGGTATGACACCAGGTGTGCAATATTTGTAATATATATGTGTGATCATCTCCTACAGTAACATGATTTTTGTGAAATATTAGTTACTTTTCTCAAAATTAAGCAATAGAATAGCAAA